>NW_009728517.1:11818-12440 GCF_000703405.1 Apaloderma vittatum
CCGGCTGCCGGAGTGGGACTGGGGTCCTGGGGAGCGGAGATGCGGAGCCCTCGGAGCTGCTGTAACTTCCTCTGGAGCGTCCTTCGTTGCTTTTGTAATTCTGTGGTGTGCGAAGGTATCTCTACCCAGATCCACGCAGGCAGGCAGGGCCTTCCTCCGTCTCCCTTCGTCATCATCGTTCCCCATGCGTGCTGAGTCCTTCCAGCCAGATCATCATCGTGTGTGGGAGCACTCGGACCTCTCGTGTGTCCGTGGGACCTCTGTGCCAGCCTGGTCCTCCTGCAGACAACTTGATTTATCCTCACCGTGCCTTGAGGCTTCTCATCTCTCCTACTCCTCCTGCTCCTTGTGTTTATCTGACCCCAGGAGGCTTCAGACTCTGTCCCGGGGCTCCCCTTGGAGCCTCGTGCACAAAGGTGGGGGACGCGTCCGTCGCCAGCACCTGACGACGCCTCTTGTGGTTCTGCCTTCCCGGTTCTTTTTTGTCCGAGAGGGATAACTTTGCTACTGCAGCTTCAGAAGAGAGTTTGGAGCGTTTCTGCCTAGGTGGCTGCTGGATCAGCAGAGCTGCACGTCGGGCTGAGCGCGTCAGGAGACAGAGACTGCACCATCAGCAGCGCCC
>NW_009728518.1:0-1679 GCF_000703405.1 Apaloderma vittatum
CCTGCGCCTCCTCCTCGGAGAAGGGCTGTGGAGCAGCCCTGTAGCTCCGAGCGGGTCTGGGAGGAGCTCTTCCAGCGGGGCCTCCCCCGAGGGGTTACGGGCAGGAGAGCTCGTGGGTGCCGCCAGGCCCGCAAAGGCCAGTGTCCCGCGGCCAGCCTGGAGGCAGGGACCCGCTGGGAAGGGCAGCGGCATGCTCGCTGGGCTGTGAGCAGAGGATGGGGAGAGCACTTTTAACCCTACGCTTCTGCTGTAGCAGAGGTTAGAACTAGACTTGTGTAAGAAAAGTCAAAGGCCAGCCGTTCCTCAGTACTTTTGAGCTTTTCTTCTCCCTGCTCTGCCTCTCCAGGCATTACCGCTCTGTCCATGTGGAAACACCTTCCTACACAGGAGGTGTCAGCGAGGAGTTTTGGGAACGAAGCCGGCAGCGGGAAAGGGAGCGTCGGGAACACGGTGTCTTTGCTTCCTCTAAGGAGGAGAAGGAACGAAAGAAGGAACACAGCAGGGATCGGGACCACGATCATAAACGGGACCGCGGTAACTGTTCAGAGACCTTTGCAACCTTTTCTGCCTGGGGTTGGGAGCACGTCCCTCAGCCTCTCTGTAGTCCTTAGCTAATGTTTGTGCTCCTGTCTGCAGCAGACCTGGGGAGTCCATTTGTCCACTGGGCACCTGATCTTACTTTTTTTTTTCACAGAGGAGCGGGACAGAAGTCGTCACAGCAGCAGATCAGAGAGAGGCAGCTCGTCGGAGCGGAATAGCAGGAGGAGTGAACCGGAGAGTCCGAGACACCGGCCCAAAGGTAGGAATAGGGCCTGGTAGAGTTCTGGGGTGACAGGTAACAGCAAGGGGTTTGTTTCAGTTTTTTTGTTTGCTTGTTTCCTGGTGTTCTTGTCAGGACAAGTGTGGGTAGAAAAGTATGTATCTTTTAATGTTTGTGGTTAGGGCAAGCATAAAGCCAGCTGTGTGGTGTGAAAATCTGGCAGATTTCTGCACAGCAGGGTCTGTTTTGAGTATATGTGATAGAAATATGGTCCTCTGGCAATTTTCCCTGGAATCACTGGGTCACCCCCTTCTGTCACACAGAGGGCACCCCTCTCTCCATGCTCCTTGCTGGGTGTAAGGTGGTTCCACGTGCCCAGAGCACCGCGTGAGGAGCAGATGTCAAATGCTGTCTCTTCCACTAGATGCAGCCACGCCGTCTCGCTCCAGCTGGGAGGAAGACGATAGTGGCTACAGCAGCGCCCGGCGCTCGCAGTGGGAATCTCCCTCACCCACGCCTTCCTATCGAGACTCCGAGCGCAGCCACCGGGCATCATCGCTGCGGGACACGGACCGGAGAGACCGGGACAGGTGCCGGTGCCTGGGGCTGGGAGCCATTGGGCTGCAGAAAGCGGGAGGTGCGGGCAAGAGCAGCGCCTGGCTGTGAGCACCAATTCCTCCCTCGTGCTGCTTTTCCAGGTCTGCGAGGAGCAGGTACTCGGATAAGACGCCGTTGCCCACCCCGTCGGGGCCGATGACCGGAGGCACCTGGGGGCGACACCACGGCTGTCCCGAGGGAGGGGTGAGGAGCCTGGGCTGGGCAGCGGTGGGATCCCCGGCCCCTGTGTGCCACAGGGTCGGGCTCGGTGGAGTTTCCTGCTGGGCAGCTGGACCAGTGCCTGGACTGACCGGCTCGCTCT
>NW_009728519.1:0-241 GCF_000703405.1 Apaloderma vittatum
CTTAACCCGCCTCCCCCGACACCCTGTCACCCCTGACGCTTGGGGAGGAAAAAATGAGCCTGAAAGGGGACAAGCGTTACTCACCCAGCTCGCAGGCCAGCCCCGTCCAGCCCTTGGGGCAAGCGCAGTGCCCCGTGGCCGGGTCACACGTGCCACCATTCTGGCAGAGGCAGCGCTGGCGGCAGCTCCTCCCGTAGAAACCCACTGGGCAGGCTGCAGGGAAAAAGGGCCCAACACCCCC
>NW_009728519.1:323-547 GCF_000703405.1 Apaloderma vittatum
GCCAAGGGTACCCTGAGGCTGCTGAGCTGCCCAGGTAAATACATTTGGTATTTAACCTGTCCGGGTAAGAGGCAATGATGACACAGGGTGCTGGATGCCTGCTCCCTTTGGAGCCTTCTGGTGTTGGCAAATGCCCAAAAGAGAAAAGATTGGGTGAGTTCAGCAGCCAGCAGAGACGCCCAGCTGGTGACCAGCACCTTTGGTCCTGAGCTGCAGAACACCCT
>NW_009728519.1:572-1567 GCF_000703405.1 Apaloderma vittatum
GGTGCTTGGCAGAGTTGAAAAAAGTCACTTAAGCACATGAACAGTTGTTCTCATGTGCGCAGTTTCACTGGGCTCTGCCTAAAGGCACTGCGGACAGTGCAGGGGATGATGGAGCTGTTGCGCTATGTCTGCTAGGAAGCTGCACGGCAGCGCAATTTCTGGCGCTCTTGGGGAAGGCAACCTCTTGGCTTCTCGCTTTGTGAAGGAATCGGGAAGCGCTGCACACCGAATTACAATTTTAGTTGTAAGCCGGCCCTACATGGTACTGTCTCAGGTTTTTGTAGGTGCTACTTCATTGAAAACCCCCACCCACCCTGAGAAATGGCATTTTTAACGTGGGCTGGCAGAGGAAGCAGCCGTGCTGGGTTAGGAAGCAGCCATGGGCCGTGTTACCTTGCTGGCACGTGAGTCCTGTCCACCCGGCTGCACAGAGGCATCGGCCGCTGACGTGGTCGCAGGTCGCGTTGTTGAAACAGTCGCACGTCTGGCTGCAGTTCTCACCGTACCTGTTCTCCTGGCAGGCTTCGTGGGAGCAGAAGCACGCATAACTGTTAGGTAGCAGGTATGGGTACATCAGCCAGACTCCTGCCAACCATCCCAGAGCGCATTTGTCTGGGAGAGGAACCAGCACTGGTGCATGGCTGCTTTGGACAGCTGTGCAATTGGGTTTTATGGTGCTACAGGGAAATAACTGCTGGATTCTACAAGTGGCTGGCATCCAAACACATGTGAGCATCGGTGTCACATCGTTGTATCTGTTAGGGAACCATTCTGCTGGATGCCCAAGCCCTCATTACATTCAACAATGCACACTCAGTCAGAGCAATCTCCAGTCCCTCTCTAAACCAAACACTTCTCTGTTGCACAGGAACTTCCATGCAGAGAAAAATCACACGTGGGGAGCAGACACTCAAACCCTCTAGGACCTTGCAGCATGAGAGATGGTGAGGGCTCCGGAGTGCCTTGCAGAGCCCTGCTCCCGCCTGGCCCCATCC
>NW_009728520.1:0-5173 GCF_000703405.1 Apaloderma vittatum
ATCCAGCCCCAGCCTCCTCAGCCCTTGCAGCATCCAGGAGCAGCCCCGCAGCTCGGAGCTCTGAAGCTGGCTCCGGCAGAAGACACGAAACCAAATGAGCAGAAGAAGAGACCTGGAGGGTGAGTGTGCCTCCTGTGCGGAGGCTTCCGAGAGGGACCAGAAAAAAATGATACTGAAAGCTGCGCCAACCTTGAGCGGCTGCTGCTTTTGCAAAGGGTTGTCGGGTCGGAAATACCAAGATCCGTGGATGTTTGGATGTCTGTCTGTTTCTTTCATAGCAGAGTTTCTTAGGTTGGTTTTTATTTTAGCTCCCTGGTTACACACTGTAGGATTCTGCACAAGGATTTCTTTTCCCAAGCCAGAATTGTGTAAGGAAGCAAGTCCCAGCACTGCCTGTCTGATCTCAGGTGACATTGGCTGTTACGTTTGGCAGAAGAAACTTGGACTGGTCAGGGAGGTCATGCAGGCATGCTGCTTGTGGGGACTTCCTGGAGAACTGGGATGTGATCTGGGAGGTTTTGTTTCCCAGGACAGAGATGACCTTAGCTGCAGTTTCAGTTTCTCAGTGCTGGAAGTGCTAAGGGCCTCCTGCTTGTTCAGCGCCTCTGCAGCTGGAAGGGACTGAAGGCTCTTTAGTCTGGTCTCGCCCTCGGACAGGACTTGTGACTGATGTTGCTCCAGGTTAGTGTTTGTCCAACTTCTTCTTTAGGACTTTGGCTGGTGGAGACAGTTGTTTCCAGACCACAGAATCCTAATATGTAGCCTGATATTCTTGTGGATCGGGACAACAAGTCGTTCCCTTCTTTGCAGCAAGCTTTTACCTGTTTCCCTTGGCCCCTCAGCCTTCTTCCTGCAGGATAAACGACCTGGATCTCTTCAGTCTTTCCAGCTGTGAGAGGAGCATGGGCGCGGGGCTTTGGGTTGGTACCGACCTTCCCTGCGGGCGGCCTCCGTGCGAGGAGCTGTGCTTCCAGCGTCGTCTTGTGGGAGCGGGAGGAGGTGTAAGATGCTGCGGTCAGAAGAAGGGTTCATGGTGTGTCCTTTGGGATGTAGAGATGCCAAAACGCGTAGAAGGAAACAACGAAAGTGATGTAGATAAGAATTTATAAAGATAACAGCCTTTGTAAAATGCCGATATAATTTCTCTCGGATAGATTGTGATCTCTCGAGCTTGTCTGTAAAGCACTCGGCTGCAGAACCGATAAGTATGTTTGCTCTTTAATCAAGCGAACCTGTCACTGATGTTGCGGCGTGAGTTCAGGCGGGTGTAGGGGGCTGTTCGCTGGCACGGGGGTACCTGTGGAGGCTGCAGGGGTTTTGGTGTCCGAGCATTTTACTGTGCAGGATTTCTAGAGCTCTTGGCCTAGGCACACCAGAAGAACACCTGCCTGAGTCCAAGTGAGTTGCAGAGGTTTCCTGAGGTGTGTTTTGATGGGTTACCCCAAGGTGTGTGGTCCTTGTCTCCCCAGAATTACTCCTTTAGATGTAACCACAGAAAAGATGTCTTTTTCAGCCCATAAATGTTTGGTGAGAAAAGACTGGCAAATATTTATTTTTAAATACCTGAATATTTATTAAATATTATTGTAACCTCCTGAAATGCTCACCTCAGTGTCAGTGTATTTTCAACCAAAGGCAAATAATCACTTTGCATAATCTGAAATCTGGACGTCTCTACTAACGTACTTTATCGTCGCAGTTGCTGACAAAATTAAGATAACATCGATTTGTTTGGCTTTTCCTAAAAGTATTCCTCGGATTCAGAGGGTGGGAACAGGCCAGACCCCAGAAACCAGCTCACCTCACCCTGGCTCTTCCTTTAGCAGTGACTGGAGGGTTCCTGGATTACTTCGTTCCATATTTGGTCTCAGATGTGTTATTTCGGGCACAGTAAAAAACCGAAGTGGTTTGAAGTATGTCTGCCAAGTCGTGTACACTTCAGTTTGAAACTGCATAAATCGTACTACCCTGGAGCGGAGGCGTGGATCAGAAATGGGTCAGAATCTGGGCTATCTAGTCCTGTCTAAAGACGTACAATTCATATTTTGTGTTTTTTCCTGTTGTGATAGTAGCCATGTCCGGGTGTCTATACACACGTTGTATCTTGTGTGCAGCATATGTGTAGTGCTTATCCCTTCTAATACGCATGTAAAGTATGGATTTCATCTTCATACAGTACAGATAGGAAAATATATGCAACTAATATTGAAGCAGTGATATCTGAACACTCTGTTGCTTTTTAATATTTATCCGTCCATCCTAGACACACACACACACACGACAAAGCACAGGGTGAATGGCAGCGGTTTTAAATCTGACACTGAGTTTATCTTTGTTCTGTTTGGGTTACAGGGTTGGGACCAGGGAAGTACATAATAAATTGGAGAAGAACAGGTGCGTAGAAAGCCAGGGGTTTGAATTTTTTATTGTAATTCCCCTCCTTTTTTTTTTTTTTTGGCCTATGATCTGTCAATATTTGTTTGGCTTTGGTGATTTTTGTTTGTTTGTTTTTTAACAAATAACCCAAACAAAAGTCTTAATGACTTTTAATGAATCTTGCAGTATTGCTTTGCTTTCTCATAGCTCGATTCTGCATCTCTTGCTTCCCGGTATGTTTTACTTAACTGCGCAATTGCATTACAGTAACCCTGCAAAGCCCTGATCCCGCAAAGTAAATCCCCACGTGCACGATGGCGTAACTTCTCTTCTGATTTAAAGTAATAAAATTGCCAAGGTCGGGGTCATTGTACAGTGTGGACACACAATAAAGACCTGTCCCTGATCCAAAACTCATGCAAATATAACTTGCTAAATTGGAAACACGGCGAAAGTGGAAACAACAGCACAGGGAGATGAGATATTTCATTTAAGGTTGCACGGTGGTTTGCTAACAAAGCTGGGACTGGAATCCAGGCATGCAAGCCCGTAGCCTTCCTGCTGGACTGAGTGGGTTCAGGTGCAAGCGCGCGGGTGGTCCCAGCGACTGCCGTGCACGTGTGTAGTGCTTTGCTGGATTAGGGCCCAAATTCAGCTCTCGCTCTCTGCCCAGTCGATTCCTGGCGCGTGCTCCGCCCCGCTGACAAACCACCTGTGTTTTCTTTAGACGTGCGCATTTGAAAGAGTGCTTTGAGACATTAAAACGCAACATCCCCAACGTAGATGACAAGAAGACCTCAAACCTCAGCGTCCTAAGGAGTGCCTTGCGATACATCCAGGTACGTACGGCGTTCGGGGACCGTGGGCTGTCGTCGGGTGGCACGTGGTCTGCTGCGACCCAAGAGCAGCACTGACTTCGCTGAAGCCAAGTTACTTACCTGTGTCCTGTAGTGTGAAGGGAAAAGGGGAGAGAAAAACTCCCCTTTCTCCTTCCCCAGATGATATTATAAACTCCAGATTTCCACAACATTTGGATCTTTTAGGAAGACTTGCTTCGTGCAGTCTCCGTATCAGAGAAGTTCCCTTAACCGTGGAGCGATGGTGCTGGGCCGACGGTGACTTGCTCCTTCGCAGACAGATAATTCGGATGGTCTTGAAGAGGGGCGTCCAGGCTGTGTAAACTTGAGCTGCTCCTCTTTGCACTAAGGGGAAGTTTAACCCATATGTTTTGGGGAGGCTTTCTGTTTGCTTAACCAAAACGAGACAAGTTTCCTTGAAGGTCTCCAATTTTTGACAAGATGGAGATGTAAGCACCGGTCGTTAGCTTGGAGTCAGGGAAGGGCTGGAATCCGGGGTTGCGGTGTGAAGCCCCGGGTGGATAGGATAGCGAGAACGAGTCTGGGAGAGAGTGAAGATAGAATTCAGTTGTGGTGTTTGTGGCTTGAGTGAAGTGTTTGCTTGTTTAATATTTGTAAAAGTGGTTAATGGCAGCACAAGAGAAACTCGTAGAATGTCCTCTGTGACTGTGAAATAAATGGCATGTATTGCAATTAAAATTCATCTGGAAAATGGAACAATTGCTAAATTTGTAGTGCAGATGAAGAGTGGCAATAGACCACATACATTTTAGCTGGAATAAAGGGTGCTGAGGACTGTTCACAGCGGCCTTTTCCACAGTAAAGTGTCATCTTTTTTCCTCACTTTCTTCCCTTTTTACTCAGTCTCTCTCAAATACCATTTCAATCCTGTGTTCAAAGTGCTGGATATTGATTACTTGCATCAACTTTACTTTGGGGAGCTGGTAATTACTCGTCACCTTTCAGAGTTAGACCAGCTCAGCCCTTCTCGTTAGTCTTCACTGGTGACTTCCCTTGGAGAGCCTTTGGCTGGGGCTGAAGAGCACCCAGCCACAGGAGGATGGCAAACAAAAGGGAAAAAACATCTGTGTTGCTTAAAAAGGTCATTTTTGGAGGTGTGGTTGTATTGCAGCCTAATGGGCGTTAGAAGAGATCCGAGCCTTTCGTTTGATTTCAGGCAGGCTGGTGTCGGTAGAGATGAGCTCCCATTAGCAGTGATCGGATCGCCCGCTCGGCTCGGAGCAGGGCTGTCGGTAGCAGAGCTGCTCCTGGCGTTGTGGCTGATGCTCTGTGAATATTAATACAGGTGCGGACCTATCCGTGAGCAGATCCTCTGCTCTCTGGCAGCATTTTTATTCTGTGCTTTTGGAAGACAGCTTAAAATTCTCTTTGAGGATGTCGGTAGGGATGGCCGATTCTTCCTCTCCCTCTCCTCTGCGTCCGTGCTACCTACAAGTGTATGTACCAGTATTTCCACAAATTGCGGTGAATTACACTCTTGTCACGTCCTCTTATGAGGAGTAAGCTACTTTTATGATTGTCCAGAAGGTATTCAAAGATTCAGAACCACATTTTGTTTCCTTTAAGTTTCTGCCACTCGGGGTCCACTCCGGTGTTGCTTTTGAGTTGCTTTTCCCAGCGTGGATCCATTCTGGGAACTGGAGCGGCCGGAATCAGATCTGTCAGCCCAGCTACTCCGGCGTGCCTGTGCTGTTCTGTCTGCCCACCCTCTGGGGCTGCAGGGGGTCTCGGGATGTTGTAATTGCAGTGAATTTTTAATCATTTGGTGAATAGAAAACGCAGAAGTTCTGACTGTTAACGGTGTGTGGCGAGCAGCCCTCCGCCTCTCCCTCTGGTTTCGACACAAAGAAGTGGGAACTCTCCTGCCCATATATTGTCTCTCCAGGCTCTCTCTCAGAGGTGCCCTCAAGGGTGAACGG
>NW_009728521.1:0-4152 GCF_000703405.1 Apaloderma vittatum
CCCGCTTCGTGAGGAAAGGCAGAGTCAAGACAAAACGAGGCCGAACCCTCCCGGTCCGCGCCTGCTGCCCCGCGCTCCCGGCGCGGCCACCGGGCTCTCGGGCGGTAACTGGCGCCAGCCCTTCCCCGGCTTTTCTGCTCCTCACACTCGGGGCTCTGCGAGGATGCAAAGGTGTTGCAACACCCACGGTGCCAGAAGTTTCACTGCAGCCGGATGGTTTTGTTGAGTTTTGGGTTTTGGTTTTGTGTCTTGTTTTTTTGTTGGTTTTTTTCCCCGAAGGTTGTGAAAAACCCACGTTTAGGCTTGATGCGGTGCTGACACAGCTGGCTTGAAACCGGGGCACGGCCAAGGCATCCCTGCCCTTGGTCCACATCACTCTCACTGCCCGGGATGCACCGTGCGGCTCAGGCGGTCTCTGTCTCCAGTTCAGCCCCCAGGGGTCTCCCACGCTGCTGTGGGTGAGAGCTGCTAGTAAATACACCCCAGGAACTCCGTTCTCCTTCCAATATTTCCTCTCAAAAAACAGCTGGTGGGGATGGAAGCACAAGGTGATGTTCCACCACCAGGCTCTGACACAGCTTCTGTGGGTCATGTTTGGCTCGGACAGTTTTCCTTCACGTGTCGATCCTTAAGACAATGTCCCTCATAGTTAAAATTTCTTCACTGACTTAGTTTCCTCCTTTCTGTTCCCATTACATTTTACAAGCCTTGACTTCTACAGCACTTGCATGTCGACTGTTTCCCATTTATGGTCAAAATGCTCTAAATATTTGGGTCCACAGCTGGTATTAAAGGTGTTGGATGATGTGTGGATAATAAGTTAATAGCGAAAATGACTTCAGAATTTTAATTGGAAATGGTTTGTGAGTCTTTAAAGACTTTATCAATTCAGGACATAATACTTTGTGACAGACATTCCTTCCCTGAAAGAGAAAGGAGGAAATATGAAATCTGAGATTGAGATAACCCCAGTTTACTTTGGCAGAGAGGAACAGACTGGATCTCCAGCTAATTAGTGCTGATGCCATCACACCTTATAATGGTTTTACTGTGAGTCTTGTGATTTGCATATGTATAAGATAGATACACGTGTACTGCACCACAGTCTTTACACTTATGTTATACATATTTGCACTCCACCACAAAGTAATTTTCTAATTCTTCTTTCTGTTTAGAAATTACAAAAACAGCGAGATCAGCCAAGCCATATCTCCCACTCTGGCACCAGCTATCAGACGCTCATTTGCAAACATACGAAAATATCATTCATAGTATCTCGGAATCATTACAGCAACATGCACAATTCTGTTTCTTCTGTTCCTACCACTGGTGACAAGCGCATTTAGCAGATCTCATTTGTTACATGCGATACCGACAGACTGGAAATGGCTTTTATTCGTGGAGCCACATTACTACACTAAGTAACATGAGAGACTCCCTGAGTATTATAAACATCCTGGCCGAGGGAGCGTGGACAGACTAAGCAGAAGGCAATGTGCTCGAGATCAGTTTTGAGCAGCAAATTTCATTGACAGCTGTCAAGTTTGAATTGTGAGGTACAGTTTACTGTAAAAAAATTGCTAATTCTGTGTGCTACAGGCGTGCTTGAAGTACCACAAGTGACGGAGGGGCAGCAGGGATCACTCCCCAGCTTTGGTTCCCCCCAGAGGAACTGATTTAAAGACCCTTTTGGGAACCTGTGGATCAAGACATGGTGTCAGGCGGGTTTGACTGACTTTCTGTGTCTCCTCACTCACTGGTATTCTGCTCAGGGAGCTGCACAAGGGTTGCGTGGGGTCCTCTGACAGACCATAACATAAACAAAATAATTCAGCTTCTGCAGCACTAATTTGCTTTTGTTTTAGAGGCAAGAGCAAACAGGACCAGATTGGCCTGTAAAAAAGGGACAGGAGACAGACCCAGCACAAAGCAATAATAACAACATGTTCTGCAACCAGAAGGAATGTGGGATAATGACTACAAGGAACCATCAAGGAAAGCGTCAGGAGCCTGAGGCCGCATGACGTGTCTCCAGCAGCCATGGGAGAGCAGCCTGGAGCCTCCGCTGGTACGGGCTGCACAGCCCCACAGAGCACAGGGCTGCTCCTTCCCACCAGATACGGTGAAGCCCTTTGAAACCAAGACAAACGTAGGACTTGGTTGCAAAACCAGCCTCTGGGCACCTCAGGGAAAGGGACTGCTTTGGGAAGCATCTCACAGGAGCATATTCCCCTCTGCATCAGCTCACAGATACAAAATTTTGTCTTTAAAGAAGACAAAATTGCCAACCGAAAGAAGAGATCCATCCAAAGAGCCTTCGCAGGCTGCTTCAGTTCTACTTTGGTTCTTGTACTTCATTTCACAAGCCAATAGTTGCAGTGCCAAATTTCTGCCAGGAGGACATGTGAACTGACAAGTCCTTCTTAAAGACTAATTCAGATGATCACCCAAGGTCCTGAACTACTCCAGACCAGGACTTCTCCTATCAGGCAAGCAGCTGCTGGGTGCAGGGCCTGCTTTCCCCTACAGTCACATTCAAAAAAAAGCTTGCTATTTTCTACCAGGAGCATGTGAGCAGTGCAACCATGCAAAAATCTCCCTCTCAATGTCAGCTGGTGAAATCCCTCCGATTAAATCCCAAACCACATCCACCACCTTCTCCAGAAGCATCATGTGCTTGAGAGCACCAGCACTGGCATGAGACAATCACTGACATGAGGGGTTTAGGCCTCTATTAGATCAAGGAGGAAAATAAGACAAGCCAAGTCAGAGGTCAGCCTGGCAGCACTTTCTGCGTACGTAACTTTGAATAAGAGACAAGCTCCTCTGTGGCTCTGGGAACCTAGCTTTAGAAAATTCAACCTCCTCCCTTTGCATTGCTTCTTTCATATATTCCCTTTCTCTTTTTCACATGAATTGGCATCAATGCCTGCTCCTGCTCCTCCTGCCCGCTGTTTATGTGCCACCAGCAGCAATGTGCCTGGAAAACCAACTAAATTAAGTTAAAACCTCAGCCTGCAGGTGCCCCTGATTTAAGCAACTAGGCTTAGAAAAACAGTTTGTGGTGAAAAGCAATTCCTTCATCTGGCAACTTTGAACATTATCATGAATTCCTCACCCTTCTGTAAATTTGCCTGGCATGCTGTCAACTCACCATCATTTCCCCCAAATGTTTGGATGTCACCCTTCTGTCTACCAAACAAAAACTGTGTTAATGCAGTATTTTCCACCTGTTTGAACCTTTCTACAACACCCCCCCACACCAATAGGCAAAATTAGAAACAGCTAGAACAGCTAGATTTGGAAATCTAATCTATATTCAGCTCTACAGTCAAGGCATCACAGCAGCCCTGTCTTGAGGAAACCCTCATTCCTCACAGTGCTGAGGATTTGCATACTGCTGGATTTGCATGTGCACGCTGGCATTTGCCAGTGCCACCACATAAAATGCTGATTTCAGTGGTGAGGAAAGGTTAGTACTGCTACACTGCAGTCAATTCAAATTGGTGTCAAAAGCAACATTTGCGCATTGCATCCATTCTTTTTTGCACCTTGCAATTATGATTTGTCTGGGAATTTCTCATTTGGAAATGATACGAAGTTAAAAGCATCGGGACTGTTTAAAGTGTCTTTGGAGCAATATTAATCAGAGTAGTGGAGGTTTTTTTGTTAACTGCTCAACACTAGCCAACAGACAACTTTGGTTTTCCAGTTATTTTGCTAGCATTTTGGATATGATACACACAAGTTAATTCTACTGAATTACCTTTATTTATGCTGATTATTGCCTTTAAAAAATAATTAGGGTTTAAGCTAGCATAGCTATGCTCAACATAAAGCCCAGAGGGCAGGGAACACAATATGACTCTACACAATTTCTTTGGTTTCCCACTTCTGGGGCTGGCCATGGGTTTACTGCATCAAGTAGCCATTTCAGGAGCTAAGACTCTGCAGAGCCGGAGACTGGCTCCTTCCCCAGCCGCTCCCCTGTGACAGACAGGCTGCCAAGCAGGTTCCCGCAAATGAATAACTCCCAGGGAGCTTTATTCCTCATAACTGGGCCAGTTCAAAGAGGTGGATGAAGCCCTGCACGCTACACCCTTGCTTACTTTCAGCAGCAATTAGCACGTCCCAAGTGAAACTCGGTTACCT
>NW_009728521.1:4257-5963 GCF_000703405.1 Apaloderma vittatum
CGGTGATATCTGTTCACATCAAATAAATAGGAAACAAAGGTAGCATCTGCTTTACAGGATCCAAGCGTATGTGATACGTCATTCAGGGAGCACCAATATGCATACCCCTCGGATACAGGACATGATAAGGAGACACTTTTTAAGGGTCTCAGAAAGTGAAGCATTTCCTGCCAGGGTCATCAGTTTACTTTTTTTTTTTTTTCATTTAAACCAACTCTGCCTCCCCCAAACGAGCTGCACTCCCACTCCTCCCAATCAATAGGACGATTTGCATTCATCCTCCTGGAGGCATCGCTGCTAGGACCGGGGCCAGAGCGATCCAATCGATAGGGGAAAGCTGGAGCAAGGCTGGAAAAGAAGCAGCAGAGAGATTCCCCCGGGGAGAAATGCAAAACACTGGAGAGAGGCAACAATTATTGTAATTGAAGGTAATGAGGCCGAGGCGCCAGCTCCAGCTCTGCTTAACATCATTCAATACAAAGTGAGACGCACATGAAGGAGACAGGCTGAGCCCGGCTGGCCTGGCTGCAGCCCAGCCCGGCTCCCTGCTTGCAGCCCGCAGCCAGCCCTGCCCTTTGCCACAGCCTTATCTCCCCGCTGCAGCCCCCTCGGCTACAACCCCCCGCCTGCCGAGGCACGGATGCTCCCGGGACAGGCATGTCTCCTGTACAAATAGCGCAGCAGCCTGGAGTTAATGCATTTGGGAGTCACTCTAGATCTGACTGGTCTTGGGGTCAGAGTCCTCCTTTTCCTTTCCGTAGGAGACTTCCGTGCCCGTTGCATCTTTGAGGTGTTTATAGAGTCATTGAACAGAATCACAGAATCATTACGGTTGGAAAAGATGTCTAAGATCATGAATTCCAGACATCAACCTGACACTACCACGACTGCTAAAACACATTCTGAAGAACCACATCTACACATTTTTTGATCTTCAGGGATGGTGACTCCATCATTTCCCTGGGCAGCCTGTTGCCTCACCACTCTTTCAGTAACAAAACTTTTCCTAATACCCAATCTAAACCTCCCTTGGAGCAACTTGAGCGCATTGCTCCTCTTCCTATTGCTTATCACTTGGGAAAAGAGACAGACGCCCACCTCACTACAACCTCCTTTCAAGTAACTGTAGAGAGCAATAAGGTCTCCCCCTTCAGCCTCCTCTTCTCCAGGCTAAACAATCCTCACTGTGCACTGAAGGCCACATGCTGAGCACCAAATCACTCCACCAAGGACAAATGTTGTCCTGTCCCGTGGCAGGACAAAAAATTCAGCCCTAACCCCTTGACCTTCAGCCCTCCTTTGCACACCTCTTTTTCTGCCATCCCGTCCCCTCTCCTCCACAGCTTCTCCGGCGTGCAAGGAGAGGGGTGGGGATGGAGGGAGCCAAGGATGCTGGAGAGGAGCTTCTGCCCTGCGCCTCTGCCTGGGCACGGGATAGGTGTTTCTGTATCTCTAACACTGAACCTGTTTTGCACAGTCGCTGATACCAGAGCAGAGCTCACACCAGCTTTTGGCAGGAAGACGCAACTGAATTTTCACCTTCGATTCCTTAAGCACAGGGACTCCCTCGCAGCTTCAGTAGCCGCGGGGGGGAGTGTATGTGTCAGTAAGCCGCCCGCACCGCGACGGACTTATTGAACCCTACTTTAGATTCACGCCGCCGGGGCCGAAGCGGAGTCAGAAAGCCGGGAAGGCAGAGGCAGACC
>NW_009728521.1:6029-18867 GCF_000703405.1 Apaloderma vittatum
GCAAAGCCAACCCTAGCAGGGAGGTGCCCGAGCTCACCCCTGCAGCCGAGCCTCGGAACTTGTCCCCTGCAATGCAGGGCTGAAAGGTGTCAGGTAGAGGGTACAGCTGTTTTTGAAAGGGGGGATGCAGCTGCCTGCAGGCGTAGCAGAAAGCAATCCCGTTGCTAGAAGAGCCAGAGCAGTGCAGGAGCCCGTGGTGCACAGGGGCTCACGTCAGCCCCTACCCCCGGCCACAGCCTGCATGCAGGAGTTAATGTCCAGGATTCAGCCATCACTTTGTGAGATATCCACATAAAGGTGTTACATGTCTCAATTCATAAGCTGTGCCTAACAAGTCAAGCACCACCTATCAGATCTGAGTTATCAGGTGTCTAGAGATAAGGTATGGCAAATATTAGGAATTCACTTTAGACCTCAAGCACGAGAAGCCGTTGGTTATGTCCTGACACAGCACAGCATGCGTGCAGGAGAGAAGAGGTAGCATTGGAGTCATGACATGGCCAAAAACTGGAAAACGAATACAGTTCAAGTAACTTCTATTACAGAAAGCTATAGTTTGGATATAGAACATTTAGTGAAACAGTCATGTAGATGAGTCAAACCACGGCCTCTTGCGAAAAAAAAAAAGCGACTATTGCCTTTCTGAGGAAGCATCTCAGGCTCATATTTGCACATGCAAAACAGACTGTTCGTGAGGTCTGATCACAGATGTCTGTTTCTTGGAGGACTTATACCCAGGAGTCAAAATCCAGGGTTGTCTGCAGGGGCTGGGAGCTACAGAAGGGTATTCTCTGCTCTTGCAAGTAGTTATTGTCAGCAGCCCCTCCACAGCAGCAGCTCTAAAAGCTTTTGATGCAGATAAAGAAACTTTCCAGTGATATGTTACTCAGTATTGGTCAATATTTGTTGCTGAACCTCTGTTTTCTGAGCCACATATTGCAGAGCCAAATGCCAGAAAAAAGGCAGTCAATGCAAGTCAGAAAGCTTATACACATGATAACGGACTGGAGTCTCAGCTTCTTAAGTAGGCAGCACTCTGCCAGTTTATGCCAAGCTCCACTTCTGAGAGGCATTTGTAAATGCAACAGCAAAGGCCAAAGGCAGAGCTAGATATCAGAGCAAGGACCAGCAGCTTCAAGAAGATGGATATGTATCGTAATATTACCTTAATACTTCAGCCCCAGAAAGGTGCCATTTGAAATAGATGTCAGCAGGATATCTAAGCACAGACGTGCTATAAGAATAAAACTTTAATTCTCACTTTACCATGAAAAGCAGAAGGGGCAAGAGTATTTGTGAGACAGGGTACATGAGGAGCTGTGAGCCAGAAAGGCTGTGGGCTAGCTTAAATTCTAGCAATGTGGGGTGGTGTGCTCTGGGCTGGCCTGGGAGGCCACAAAAGGAGAGCGTGAGGCTTCCCTCCTCTGGCTCCAGGGTAGGATTAGTAACTACATCAGAGACAGCTTGTAACTCTGATAACTGGGAGTCAGAAAAGTTGTAAAAAGGGCAAATAACAAGGCAAAAAAGAGGTTCAGTGAGCTTTGGCTCGGATATGTGACAGGCTGGAGGCCCTGGATGACCCAGATGCCAGGTAGGGCAGCATCTGAAGACCCAAATCACCATCTCTGGCAGGTTTAACCAGGGAGGGTGAAAGTGGTCATATCCTCAGCTTTTTGCCAGACCTTCCTGTGGGCCTCCATCCCTTGTGGCAGGGACTGCAGAAGGGATCAGCCACCCCTGTCTTCTGCAGCCTGGCGCTGAAGCACCCAAGGAACAGGTTTGAGCACTGTCTTGCCATTTCTGACAGAGAGGATATGCAGCTCTTGCCAGTAACCTCTCAAGATGCCACGGGGATTCATCTGTAGGAGCACTGTGAGATCAAAGCCAGATCAGGCAGAGGAGAGGATGGGTGTTGGCAGAAAGTCATACCAAGTGGAACAGAAACTCAGATTCCTCACAGTCCAAGGCTGAGAGGCCGTGAGGCGGCTGGGGAGATGCGTTGAGAGAAATGATAATTCTGGAAGGGGGAAGAAATGTGGCCCCTAGGTTTTCATAAAGGGAAGAATGCAGAAAAGGAGTTACACAGGACTGAAAACAAAATTAAGAATCCCCAGAGTAAGAAATCAGTCCTGATTATTCCCGGAGCATTCTTTGTAACACCGGCTATGACATAGCAGAGCACGACATTAAACTGAGCCCCCCTACACACATTTAAAGGCTTGTGAGGTGGTAGTGAAATAAGGGAGTTAAACATGGTGGGGGTGTGGAGCAGGGAGGTGTTGCCCAGTGCCCCAAAGCCTGTTCAACCAGGCAGCCACCACCGAGCCTGGCCCACAGCCTCTGGCTTCATGCCTCCATGCTGCAGAACGCGACTGGTGCTTGTCCCCTCTTGGCTGCCATTGCCTTCCGCTGCCATACCTCCGCCACGCTGCTCTTCCACTTGTTTTTTGTTTACTGCTGTAACATGCTGAGGGAGGGAACAGTTTTCCTTCATTTATTGGCCCTCCTTTTTGTTTTCAGACACAATGAAGTTATAAAAAGGAGATAGTGAGAGTGACTCTGTTGCAGTCCGAGAGATGAAGTGAGCTGGGCTGTGAGAACAAAGCTCCTACCTACCAAATGCGATGAAGAGGCTGAATTATGGCCTTCAGCAAATATGCCAATCTGCCATAGACTGTTACCATGCTGGCCAACTACTTTGTCTTATCATCATTGCCTCTGATACTGATGGTAGCACTGTGCTGCCTGCGCCTGCTGCAGCCCTGTCTGCCCCACACCCCTACCCCAGCAGGCGGGACCATGTGCTCCAGACCTACGACCATCTCCTTTTTCAATCAGTTCAGTTGTAATCTAGTTCTCACTTTTATCTTCATTATCAGAGTCCTAATGAAACAAAACTATCAATCTATTTAAAGATATATTCAGCCCAGTATTAAGTGTTTCTCTTTAGTTCTACTTGGAGAGCCTGGCAGGAAGACTGATACTCTGCAGAAGAATGCCCTTTTCCCTCCCAAGTGCAGATTTTGAAGTCATCTTGTCCTAACTGTGCGAGTAACAGAAAGGCCCATATCAGAAGCCCAATGAAGGAAAACTGATGCTGAGCACTTAGTGACTGGCTATTAGCATGACAAAAATCAGACACCACATTCTGCATTAATTAGTATCCCTGTTGTTAAGCCTAGATACTTGCATTTCTAAATAAATACAAGTTATATTAATATGAATTTCATTCCCATAAATAAAGCTGGACTCATGATCTGTGCCAAAAGAAGGAGAACCCTGTAAGCTGCTGTTCTGAAAGCAGGGGCAGCAGAGGAGTGTGCTGGCTCCAGCTCCGCCCTGTGTGCCACGTTCAGCCAGCACTGTTTCACTTGATCCAATCTCTTGCCCTTCCTGAAACCCTCAGGTTAAAACAACATCAGCTAATTCATGATGCAAATATCAACTGAAACACTTCTATTTCCAGTAGCAGGAGATGCCACTCGATTCAGCCCTGAGGAGCCTGGTGCAGAATTTCTCAGTCTGTCTGCCCAGCAGCTCTGCCTGTCCCTCTTGCCATGGCAGAAACGGCACTCAGACACCCAAAATAACCTTTCATGCATGAGACAACATTTTTGTACCATTAATGCAAAAAGGGAGCTCAGTAGGAGAGTGAAGGAGAGACAGAAATAGGGCAGAAGAAGAAGGGAAGGTCACTTACACAGATGAGAGCAACACCAGCGCCAGTTGAAGATGCTCAGGGACTGTGGGCGAGAAGCTGGGTGTCCTGCCAGGTGAGCCTTCCTCTAGAGCACTGCACACCTCCTCCTCCTCCTCCTCCTGCTACTCCCTGGGAGATAGCAGAGAGCTCTGCTTCATCCCGTGTGTTAAGTGCTATACTATCCAACTACTCCTTCTTGCCTGGCCTAGAGAAGTTTCTACCCTTGCACCTTCACCCTACCCCTTCATTCTCTGCCTCTGGAGTTACATATTGAAAATGGATACTGGGACTTTGTGCCAGCAGAGAAGCTGTCAGTAATGCTGTAAGTGACACTCTCTCAGGCTTCTGCCCTGTCACAGGGGGGCTGGCCAGCACTGGCACACTGAGTGGCAGCAGGGCTCCAGGGCTTCGCATGGCTCCAGGGCTGCTCTTTGCTCAGCACCAGCCCTGTGCTCGGGGTGAGGCCGGGTCATTCACCCTGCCCTCAGCAGAGGGGTTGGGGAAAACGATGAAAATACTGCAGTGGTGACAGATGGTGAGGAGCTGAGAATAACTGCTCACTCCCTTCCCTGTGCTGGTGGGCTCCCGTGTAAATCTCTGCTCTTCACTTGTGGTCAGCATCAAAGGTGCCCGAGATCATGAGCTCCTGGCATGCTCTTCAGGCTTCTCCCCAAAAACCTGCACTCACCTTTGCCTCTCTTGCTCACAGCACTTTTCCTTGTATTTACGTATGA
Organism: Apaloderma vittatum; assembly: GCF_000703405.1. Lineage (NCBI taxonomy): Eukaryota > Metazoa > Chordata > Aves > Trogoniformes > Trogonidae > Apaloderma > Apaloderma vittatum. The sequence continues at coordinate 10,464 of NW_009728521.1, forward strand.
AGCTAGAAAGTAGCAACAGCAATATGTACTAAGCTGTTGAACAAGGCAAAGTAGAATGAAAACAGGCCAAAATGAAGAGGAGCCCAAAAAACTAGGAGGGACGAAGGATGAGAAATGAGCCACCAGAGTGAAAAGCAGCTAGCGGATCTGAGCGTGAACCCCGCGGTGAGTAAAGCTGGCCCCGGCACCATGCTGAAGGAACAGGGTGTGACATGCCAGGAAAAAGGGATGCAGTAATGAAGGCTAGGACATGCCGACTGACAGGCACTGGCACCGCCAAACACACACATGTGAAAAATTGCCCTCTGTGTCCTCTCCACTGGTTTGCAACTTGAAAAGCTGATGAGCCCAGCTGGCACTGCAGAGGTGCTGGGAAGAACTAGGGATGGGGGGTAGGTGCAGAGAGAGCACCAAGAGGCTGAGGTGTACCTGAAGTCTGAGGAGCAGATGTTTGGCAGGGAGGCAGGAGCCTTCAGGGACACCTCCTGTGCAGGACAGTGCTGTCAGGATCCCTCTTTCTGCTAAAAGAGGCCCTCTGCATCCTGCTTGGCAATTCTGAAACAATGTTCATGCTTTCGTCCCTAAAAAAACCTGATATCTTGCTCCAGAAACAGATCATTATTTCCAGCATGCCAAGCACAAAGATTTTTCACTGTGCCCAGAAAACGACCCTCCCCACGGACTACTCCATCCCTGACCATCCTGAAGGAACATTTGGATGAGGAATATCCCACTGTGGCTGACAGAGATTTTTCCTTTCAGATTTCAATGATGTAATCAGGAAAGCACAAATGACATAGCTTTTTCAGAAAGCATGCTCCTTCCCTCTTGCTGGCACATCTGGAGCAGTCCTCCCCACTACGTTTGTGTCAGAGATTTACTTCATTTGTGTTGAAAGAAGGGGTTGTCAGAAATCTGGAAATGGAAACTGTGCCAGCGTCCTACCTTAATCCTTAAAACTACACAGCTGCTTCAGACTCCCTCAGCACAGATCGCTTAAAAATGTGGTGGTATGCAATGCCTTCCCACCAACAACGAGCAGGGATTGGCAGATAATATGTCAGGATATACCCACAGCTTATAAAGCATATTTCTTCCAGAAGATCCTCAAAGAGCAGTACAAAAAGCAGCCAAAATGATTAATTCTCATGATATTTGATTAAAAGGCCTGTGCCTTCTCAGCTGTGGTGCAGGTGACAATCCTGAATAGAAACACACAAGTCAATTCTGAAGGAAGTGAAATAAATGGCAATTGATTATCTATAAATTGTGAAACACGTAATTCTGTCACCAGCCCCCATGGCTCTTATCACAATATCAAACTTCACTGGACCGTTACCAAGAACAATCCTAGAGCCGCGATTCAGAAAGCACAATAACTCGTTCATGAGCCTCTCATTTCTTCCAACCTTAACAATTAAGGCTGGGTTTCCTCAGGGGGTTTTAATGGTGCTAAGCTCCCCTTTGCCACAGAAATGCTCTTACGTATTACCAAAGAGCGATGGTTACAAACCAGGCTTGAATGTGGCGGATGTGGGAAGACGAGCAAGCTGTTAGTAAAAGCTGTGGAGCACCCACAGCCAGGACGAGTTGGTGAATTGGTGAATTTGCATGCCCAGAAGTAACACCCATGCAAGCATCCCCGTTGGAAAAAATCACACTTACTTCAACAGATTGTTTTCCCTCGACAGAAGGCAGAATGCTGTGGAGTGAGTGTTATACTGAAGGACTCCCGTTGACCTCAGTACACAAGACCTTCCTTTCTCCTGGCTTTCTCCTTGAACAGTGCCCTTATCAGAAAAGCGTTAGGAAATACTAGGCATATCCATGGGGAAATCATCAGGTGCCATCTTGTTTGAGTCTTTAGGAATAGAGGAAAGGACAGAAATGAATAATATTTCTCAGTTCATCTTCATAAAGCATTCAATTATACAAAGTGCTGCCCTGCCCTGCACTGGGTTCCTGCTCCAGTACAAAAATAGCGTGTGAGACTTGTTCAGCATCCAAAATTGAAGCCATCAAGTTCTACAGATGTTGGAAGTTCATTTATAATCACTCAGAAATGACAAGAAAAGACCTGCAGGCAGCAGTAAAGTATTCCAGCATATACTATCATTTCAGAACCAAGGAGAAATAAAAGAAAAAGTTGATTTGAAAAAAAAAAACCACCCATACTCTATATAGTCGAAAATTTGTGTATTGTTTGTTGCCCCCAGTTACACTAGCTCAGTTCTTTCAGGCCTCTCTGACATGTCATGATTTGCAGATCATTTTCCTTGTTCTCTTCAAGGCTTTTTCCAAACTTACTTTTTCCAAGCCTACTAATATGGACATCACACCACAGTTTTCACACCAAGTGGAGCAAGGAAACCACCTTGCAGACTGGAATGTGGTTTATACCTCTGAGCTTCCTGCTTTTCTGCAACAGCAACATATTGGACATACCCTGAAAAGCTCTCCCTCACAAAAATCTAAGCTCCCTGTTACAAACATAGAGGCCACTCTAGAAGATGTTTCAGGATGGTTGTCTAGCTAAAGTGTTCCTCGGCTGCCAGCCATGGAAGAAGAAGGCTTAACCCTCATGATCCCTCAGCTTTATACTGAATATGATGTATATGGAATGGAATACTTTTTTTTTTGTGAGGTTTCAATCACCTGTCCTATCCATTCCACCCTGGAGGTGCAACATTTTACTTCCTTGTGATCCTTGTACTTCCTGGCACCCCCAATATGTTACACAAGGTTTGGCTGTGACCTTGGTTACTATTGGAACAAGTATAAGCAAGAGCCTTTCTGCATACCAATTCTTGATAGTAACTATAAACATCAGGTGTTATCACGTCTAGTAGCAGGCGCTGTCTGCAAAAACACAGTTAAGAAAGTTCAGCCTCTTGGAAGAGATTGAGCTGAAAAGTGAAATCACTGAATAGAATTGGTTCTATCTGAGCTCAGAACAGGACATCGTGTCTGACAGATGCATCACCAGTAACCACATTCAGCTTGTGGTCCACAGGATGGACTCTGGGACCACCTCCATCACTTTAGCCAGTATTTCCTCTTATTGCTTTTTCTGTTGTTGATCCCTGATAGAACGAATTTTTGTGGTGGTCTTAGCACTTTTTAAAATTTTATTATTTAAAGGCATTACTAGTTTTCCTTAATTCCCTTTTACTTTAGGCTTCTTCCCTAAAATTACCTACTAATTCTAATTTTACTGAAGTATTGTCTTTAGTTTGCTCTTCATTCATTCTGTATTCCTGAGCAGTACCTTTTATCTTCATACTCAACCTGGTTTGCTCTACTGGTTGGACTCAAATGAAGAACTTCTCTGTTAATTAGTTTTTATAAATATAAAGGTGGAAAAAAGTATTTTCCATCTCATTCGTATAGGTAACAATATATACATATATGCATGAAACTCATTATGGCAACAAGCGCTGGAATTTCTCGCCACTCTGCATCCCACTCATCCTTTCCCAGCAGACGCGCAGATGATTACAGCCCTCCATGACCATCATGCTCTGTGCTTTGGACAGCATTGCTGGTTACTGAAAGGCAACCTGGTCAACCTGATTTTCCTGGTATGGCAGCCTGCAGAAACACATACAGCCATAGCACTCCTTCTTCCCCCTTTTTGTCATCACTGATAGAGCCAGCAACTCCCTGTGAAAGCAGCGTAGGGGCTCTCAACTCCATCCTTTGTAACTTTTTTTTTGGTATAATAGCCACAAATTGCACAGAGGTTAGGGTGGCCTTTCCATCCACACCAGTGACATTCAGTTCTCACGTTTTGTTCAAGCAATGATCTCGTCAATCTGCCCTGCTAAGGAGCAGGTACGACCACCAGAGCAGCGCCTGCTCTCTCTTTGCAGAGCAGTGTTTCTTCTCTCATCAGTGTTGTTGCTACAAACCTTCAACCTCTTAGCTTTTTCCTTCAGAGGCCTCTACATCTACTTTGACATGATAGATCTGTCTCTATGTGAACTTCCCTTGCAAAGCTTTTGCAGCCTGCTTCTACAGAAATTTCCCCAACACTAACCTCCGCGCTGGAAGATATTGTTCTCCTCACCATCACCAGCAGAAAAATGTGGAGCTCAGCCCTTGGTAATGAGCCCAGGATCCAGGCTGAAGCATGTCGTGTTTGTGGTAAGCATGTGGGCCTGGTCTTCACGGCTGCAGGTCAAGGAAGGTCTCAGCTCCAGCAGCACTGTGTTTCATCGTTCCTGCGTCGCAAACTGTGACCCAGCCCCAGGCATGTGAAACTCCCCCTTGTTGCCCCCTATTCACTCACAGCTGCTGGGGTTGAGGGTTCACAGACCCTCTCCCAGCCTGGCAGCGTCCTGCTCCCTTAGTAGGTTGCAGAGAGAGGGCAGAGATGCTACTTCTCATTAAAGTGATGCAGCTGGAGGAGCAGCAGCAGATGGCTCTGGCTGGAGGGATTATGTGGCTGTGCTGGGATTCCCTATAAACTCAGCTCAATCAGACGAGTTTTCTCATGATCTGGAAAGAGTCTTAAAGTAGGTGAAGAGGAGAGGTATCACAGCCACAACAAAAACCTGTCATCTGTTTCTGAACAAGAGTGTTGCTTCTGTTTGCCAGCACAGCTTGTCTCACAACAGAAATTGGGCTAATTTCACCAATTCTAGAGATCAGCATTTTTTCACTACGAGACTGTCCTATCAGAAGAAGAGCTGAGATTCACCTACATGAGCTGATCTCTCCTTTAAATAGGCACCTGCATAGAGGTAAGAGAAGCACGGCATTTCAGAGACACTTTTTTCCTCAGCATGCTCACCGTCAGCTTTGTTAGCTGTTCATATGTGTGTTGGGCATTAAAACCACTAACACTCAAAAGGAGGCACATAGAAGTTTTTATCTATGTTATTTTCAGTATTTTTCTTATCTCAGTTGTTGCAGGTAGAGCCTCAAACTGAATAATAGCCAAGTTAAGACACTTGTTTATCACAGTATCTTCCTCCTTCCTTTCCCAGTACTTCAGGGGCTGTCAGTGCATCTTGTTTTATAACAGACTGGGCCATTTCATAGTTTCTAAAATGCCCCAAATCCTTTTGGGGACCGAGAAGCAACTATTTCCTCTCTCAGCTAAAATTACAAGGACCATTTCTATAATTCCTTCTAGGGCTAGCTGATTTTTTTATTCAGCCTAGGCACTGATCAACTGCTGACACAACCCAAAGCCACAGAAAACCCTCACGGCCCTTTCAGCTGGTATGGCATGACTTTATTTGACCCGTGAACAGGTAATGGACAGGATCTCCACCCAGATCACAATGAGGAGAATGTTTTCTTAATGCTGGATGTTGAGTTTGTGGTACAGAGGAGATATTTTGGCAGAGAGAGCAGCCTGTGTCCAAGATTTGGGAAGTCAAACATACAGGAGCCAAGTCTCAGTTCTCACATTAAAAGCAATCAATTAGGCTTCTTAATCATCTCATTGCAACATTCTAGTTGTGCTGCCAAGCTGGGCTAGTCAACAGATTTTGTTTTCCTTCCAGTATACACTGGGACTCGGAAAACAGGCTACAACATTCCCTCTTGTGGGAGCTGCCAGGGCCTCTTCCTTCATGAAGACAGATAGATGCAAAATCAGGGCAGAGAGCAGAGGGAAGAGAAGGGCAGTCACAGCATTCCCATCCTCTTGTCCAAATTTTCTGTCTTTCAGATTGCTAAGGCCTGAAATAAAATGAACTTATGCAGCCCTGTAAGAAGCAGAGGACAGTTAGAAATGCAGAGGAGAGCTGGTGTCATGGACCAAAAAGCCGCACTAAATAAGAAGAAATACCTAAGAAAACAGAGCTGCTTCTCAAGGTCCAAGGGGACAGTCCCACTTTATACCCAGCATAGACAGTCATCCAAAACTCTTTCAAAAGCACATATTAACCTTTCTTCAAGAAATGAGGAATGTCCATGTAATTGCTCTCTTCCATGAATCAAAGCATCTTGGGAAAATGTCGTTCTGGGAGTCCCTCAGCCTGCAGTCCCTCTGTCTCAGCTTCACCCTGTGAAAGCACCTCCAGCAAGTGCCTCACCTCAGCAGAGGTCCAACACCACGCTCCGACACCGAGATTTTAAATACTTACTGTACAGAATGCCTTTTTGTCACAGGCCTTTTACCACTGTTTAAGGCATTATTATGTGAATTATGACTGCAAACATCAATTAAAAACAAATAAATAAATCAGATTGCAGAATGAAGTCTACAGAAGGAAAAGGAAGGAGAGGTTTTCTTTCTAAGGTGGTGTTGCTCTGAGTAGAGCCCTTATTCAAAAAACATTGATAAGAAAGTGGCTTTGGAGCCTGACTCTGCAAGGTCCCAAACAGCATCACCTCTCCCCAAAGCTGAGCAATAAGCCATAGCATTAGTATATGGCACTCTGATCAGAAAGTATTCCTCTGTCCCTAAATACCTTCAACCCTATGGTGTATTCTCTTGTGATGAAAAACTACTGGTTTCACATCACCATTCTTGAGCATGGCACCTCTGTAATGAAACACGTTGCAGCTGCACCCAAGAGCTTGGTTTGGCTTAGCTTAGCCCAGCAGGAGATGCTGGAAGCAGGGGGTTAACGTGTCAGAGTAACTACAGCCCTTCAACTTCCCCTTGCAGCCAAACACAGAACCTGCCAAGTGCTGCGTTCCAATAAAATGCAACTCACACAATCTGTAAGTGTAATAAAATAGCTGTTAACAATTCTGTAACTCTCTCTCTTCAAGCTTGTAAAAGCCTGAAGGTCATCTGGAAGTCAAGCAGCATTTCTCTGGGAGGAGGGCAGGCCAGTGCCGGGTGACCCGTTCCTGTCTCATCCTCTGGGGTTTCTGAGGGGCAAGCACTGAGACTTGAGGGGGTTTCTGCCTTACTCCCACTACAGGAGAGCAAATGGACTGGAGGAGAGTGGGTATGAAAGGACCTCACTGTTTCAAAGCTGCTTAGACCTGCCTTTCATCTGCTGAGCAAACACCATCTCCATTCAGTGCTTTGGGAGAAACAAGCTGATGGTTTCCCCTCTCTGGGCTTGATGTTGGAGACTTTCAAGACCGTGGAGTGGAAAGAGAAGCAAGTTCAAATCCTGTTTCTTTGAGATAGGAGCAAGTCTTAAAATCACACAGCGACCTCCAGGCTCACTGGGGTTTAGGGGTGGGTGTGCAAACCCAGGCACAGTGCTTCTGCAGTCTTGCATGTCAAAAGGAAAGGCCACCATCTGAGGGAACGAAGTGGCTCTGCCAAATGCAAAAGTGAGGAAACAGGACAAATGCAGAGAGGGATAATAAGGGTAGGGGAGGCAGAAAAAAATTCATCACCGTTCTCTCATCACAAGACACTCCATTTCTAGTCTGGCAAACCAAGTGAATTTATTCATCGTCTCCAGGGTCAAAAGCCTCCGAGCCACCGAGATTTGGAGGGACAGAATGTGTCAACGCTTGGAGTAAAAACAACCAACACGAAAACAATGTTTTCCCCAATAATTTCCCAATTGTATCCGCAAGTATATCAAATTCTTGAAAGAAAATGCATCAAGACAGATGAGACCATTGAAGCAGCCATGGTGCAATCAAAAGTCGTTGCAAAATGGTGTAATCCACTCCAATCAACAGGAGCAAGAATAAAGCCTGCATAGCTGAATGCCTTTATTGTTTTAGCAAATGCTATGTTATTATATTTCTTTTACGTTTTACATTAAAACTCTGTTTATTTCAGCTAAGAAAGGAGGGAATCAAAGGGAGGGGGGAAGTGGACTAACTTGCAAAACCAATTAAAATACAGGCTTTAAGATCAAGCATATTTTCCGGGATGATGTAGGAGTACCCAAAGCCCTGCTCCTTCCTAAGTGGCTTTTGCTTGAGGTTATTTTAGAGGTTATTTTACAGTAGCTAAAGTCAGGGTCTCCAGGGTCAGAGCTGGGTGAGCTCTGTGAGAAGGAAAGGTGAGGCTGAACTCCAAGAGCAGGCAGAGCATTGCCCTTCCCTCCAGGTGCTCCAGGCCCCCTGCACAGAGGAAAATCTAAGGTTTAAACATACCTACACCACTCAGGCATGAAGTACTGTCAATTTATTTTTTATCTTATTTTTCATCTTATTTTTAAGAAGCTTTTTTACTAAAACATCTTTTGCAGAAGGGGTAAAATGACAGCTCGGATAACATTAAGAAGCACCAAAACAAAAAATAATAATAAAAAAATCTGAAATACATGTAGTTTTTCACCCAGCCTTAAGTCTGCAGCTTAGCTTTAATCAGGAAAAAGTTTGGGTTCTCTGGGGGTTTGCTTACAAGAAACCAGCTGCAGCACTGGAAGGAGATGGAGCCTTTCCAGAGGGAGCTGGTGGGTTTCGTGCCTGGCGAGGAACTGGAGAAGTTCAAAGAACCGGCCTCAACGCGAGCCTCTCC
>NW_009728522.1:0-282 GCF_000703405.1 Apaloderma vittatum
AAAAGCCGGGTAGATGTGGTGCTCAGGGACACAGGTTGGTGGTGGACCTGGCAGTGCTGGGGTAACATTTGGACTCGACCATCTGAAAGGCCTTTTCCAAGCTGAACGACTCTCTGCTTCCCAATAACCCCCATCAGAAACACGCTCCCACCCCAGGCCGGGACTCCAAACTCCCCCCGGCCGGCTCTCGACAGTGACGGATGGTCTGTGGACTTTACAAGAGTTTGCCCACATCCATCTTGCTGGCCAGGCAGGTCCGAGGATAGGCAGGGCCAGCACCTT
>NW_009728522.1:302-2630 GCF_000703405.1 Apaloderma vittatum
CGCTCGGCGCGGGGCATTGCCGGACGAGAGAGGTCTTGCAGGAAGAAACCCGACGGCTACGGGGCAAGCCATCTCAGAACGATTTATCTGTCACATATATGTGGTTTTATTGGTTTTACTGTTTAAACTTTTCACCTCTGCTGCTAAATCTGACTGACTGAAAAAAAAAAAGAAAAAAAAAAAAAGAAGGAAAGGAAAAACCCGGCGCTGGGCTGCCGGGGGAGATTCCAAATAAAATATGCAAATACCATTAATTCCTCAAACTAGAGTCTCCTTTTCAAGGCTATAAATCAAACTCGACAGGACATACACCAGAGGGAAAAAAAAAGAAGAAAGGGGGTGGAAAAAGAGGAGCTTTCACTGCGGTGCTACGGAAGAGGAGCTCAGAAGGCTGCAGACGTGCTGCGTGCGAGGAGCGGCGACACGGAGTTGCAGCTTCCTGGGGCATGAGGAGAATCTTTGCTGCAGGAGCAAAGAGAGGGTCACAGACATAGTCATAAAAATGAAGAAATGGTTTGAGTGTGCCCCCAAAAGAAAGGTACTGAAAAAAATAATTAAAGTTCTTGTTACACACGTAAGAGCTCCTACTCAAATGGTGATTAAGGAAAAAAGGAATCGAACTGGGAACCAGTTCCCAGCCCTGCCCCAGGCTCCCCTTGTAAGATCACCACCTCAAACTCTCCAAAAATCTTATTTTCTTCAAAGCAGAGGTGTGTTTTTACAGCCCTCCCACCAACGGAAAGGATGGTCTCTGGTGGTGACAGCAACGGGGACATGACAATGACTTTGCAAGCTTCTCCCTCCAGAAGTAAAGGGGGACAGTACGTTCCATCTGACACGAGACGACATGAAGGTGGAGAAACTTCTTTCAGCCAAGCCAGAAATAATGTAACGTGAATCCAAAAAGCACAGTTTGCAAGCTCTGCCAGCGCCCCTGGATCAAGATCAAAGAAAGCACCAGCGTTTGCACACACCTGGGAGGTGACACATGCTGGCTGGAGATAAAGAGGATGGCAGGAAAGGGAGACTCGTGTTTTCTAAGATGAAAATAAACCTATGCAAAAGCCCCTCATCTTATCTCAGAGAAGTCAGGACGATGTTGCAGGGTTGACTTTAGATACGCGGATCCTCTCGGTCCCAAGGACCTCTCCTCAAGCCTAAGAGATGAAGGTCAAGCGTTACCGCAGGACAGGTGAAAATTCCTGAATTCCCCAACTTCGTGCCACATCCGGCTCTTCTTTTTTCCCTCTTCTCTCTCTTCTGAACAGATACAGTGCCTCTCTGAGCATCCACAAACAGGGAGCTGCACGCAAACGCTGTGACCTGCGGGAAACTTGACACGACCAAATGCTCCGTCCTCCTGGACAAGTCTACTGGAAGAAGAAGGTGAGCATGTCCTGTTCGCAGAGGGAAGAGCCTGGTTGCTAACAGATGTTCATTTTGGTCCTGCTAAGAGCTGCCATAACCTCTGCGCTCATGCCCGTGTCTTCCCCCATGCCCCTTTCACTTTTTAATATCCTGACTTTTGACGGGGCTGAAAACCCACGTGAACTATCAGTATTTACTAAAGAGCCACCACCAGATGCAACCTGGCACAAGCGCCTCACGGCTACACAGTAACTGGACAGTGAAAGGAGAAATGATCCCATCCTGGAGAGTAACTCTCCCTTTATTTCCAGGTCTAGGTCTCCTCTTCATGGAGAAGTGAAGGCTTGGGAGGACCCTCATCACCATATTCTGGTACTTAAAAGGTGGCTCCGGAGAGGACAGAGGCTCTCTCTTCACATGGAGCCACAAAAGACAAGGGTCAATCGCTTCAAATTGCACCAGGAGAAATTTCATCTCGACGTAAGAAGGTTTTTACAGTGAGAAAAACCGTTCACTAGAACAGGGACGTGCCAGAGTCCCCGTTGGTGGAGGTTTTCGATATGTGATTCAACAGGGCTCTAGATCATCTCATCTAGACTCCCCTTCCCAGAAAAGGCTGGATGAGATGATCTTAAAAACATCCTGGGACCATTTCTCTCTTTTCCACCTTGATATTTCTTCTCATCCACCGTGCTATTTACTTCCAGTGACAAAAGAGAACATGAAAGTGGCTCGAGGACTTACCCCTGTCAACATCTCCATGGTACGGGCAGATCCGCCAGTGACGAGATGGTGTGAGGGCTGGTGGGAAACGTGTCAAAAAAATAAAAAGTCCAAATTCAACAAAAGCCTGAATTAGGGAATCACAGAATGCCAGGAGTTAGAAGGAATCTCTAGAGATCACCCAGTGCCACCTCCAGCCAGAGCAAGGTCACCCAGAGCAGCCCCACAGGAACGCGT
>NW_009728523.1:0-3160 GCF_000703405.1 Apaloderma vittatum
ACCAGCACCCTCAGCAATGGGGGCAGATTCCCAAACCGCCTCAGGGAGCAAAGGGACCATGAGATGCCCCCGAGGGCAGCTCCACGCTGGGGCTCAGGTCGAGTCCGAGTGCACAGCTTAAGTCCGAGCCAGGCAGCCTCTCCCCTGACGGGAGAGGCCTGCCGGCGCCGCGTGCACAGCTTAAGCCCGAGCCAGGCAGCCTCTCCCCTGAGGGGAGAGCGCTGCAGCCGCTGCTTCTGCACAGAGGCTGAGAGCTCCCGGCCTCGGGGTGTCCCCCCGTGCAACGCCAGGGCTTGGGACCCAAGAAGGCAACATCAGGGACCTTTCTCTCCAAACCTCGAGTGTTGTAACACACCGATACTCCACAGCCACTGACTGCCCTGGCTCCTAGCAAGCTCACGGAGAGCCGGAGCACAGCATCCCTCAGCGGTGGCTCGGGTTAAGAGCAGGCTCGGAGGAACCGCCTTTAATTTGTTTGGGTTTTTTGTTTGTGGGTTTGGTTGGTTGGTTGGTTGGTTTTTTTCCCCCAGGATCAGCTGGGAATTAAGCACCTGAGTTGTATTTAAATCTGAACCTTTAGACATCCCTTCCCCGGCCCCAGCACCGTTCTACACAAATCCCAATTTTCTTCTGACACTTTATTTTAAGAGTAAGTTTTAAATGACTCATTTTGCAAAGGAAAGAATTGTGCTGTCAGGCTGTTTTTCTTCTTTCAATTTCCCAGAAGATTTTTTTTTCTGCATTGAGGAAACAATCCTGAACAGCTTTGGTGATCTCGGTGAGGGCAACCAGAACACAGTGCGGTCAATCAGCAGCCGCCTCTGCTTCCCGCCAGCCTGGAGCTCTGCTGCTGAGCCCATTTCATGGTTTCTTGGCCAATTAGTAGTTACAACATGCACACATACAGCGAGGAGAACCGCTCCCACTTTCCGTATGTTCTTGCTAATCTCTTGGTTTTTTAAACCTTTGGTAATAATGAAATGACTGGGGATAATGAGAGACATAAATTCCAGGAGCGCAAGACCCTGATTCATGTTTTTCCTCTCGCCAGCTAGTGCACCTTAGGATGAAGCAGGATGACAGGTTTGAATGTGTGAGCTCTGTTGCGTATTTCCAATCTCCTTGCTCTTGGCTGCTTGTTTTCTAATCAGACTGGAATTAACTGGCTTCTTAGTGTGTGTATGGGGTGGTGTTCGCTTGTTTGGCTGGTTCTGGTAATTGAAAAGCAGTCTTAACCATTCTGACCTTAGGCTTCCAGATCATAGTGCTTTATTTCTAGAGCACCTCCGACTTTTTTCCTTTTTTCATGAAGATGAAACTCCACTGGGCTACCATGAAGATGGTAGCTGTTCTTTTGGCTCAACTCCCAGAAAGCTCACCAGCTTGACCTGACGAGAAACAGCACGAGCCGCTCTCTGGGGCAGTGCTGGTTACAGCGTGATTAGCGGGGATGCAGGGAGCTCGTGCCAAGTATGTGGCAGCTTATCTGGTATGAATTTCAAAGCTCTGTTCCTGAAATTTGAAAGACAAAGATCGAGGGAGATACTTTCCATGGCAGACAATACACCAAAGCTGGGCTGCTTAGGGAAGATCTCTGCTAAAAATCCTGAGCAGCAAAGGAAGCAGAAACCCCAAACAGAAGTGGTTTTGCTCACCCTGCTCCCTGCCAACACTTGGGCAGGACTTGAGGGGGAAAAAAATGGCAATTTCACCAAGAAACTGAGGAAAAAATGACAAAAACAGTGCTGAGATAACATTTAGGAGGGACATTCTCTCCCTGCCTCCCTTCAGAGCACTCATTTACTGTTCTAGCTAGGGGAGAAACCTGTGAGACCGGTGGCTTGCCCAGGCCACTCCTCAGCTCCGAGGAAGCGCTGTCATCCCTGGTTCTAGATCTGGCAAAACGAAGATAACACCACAGAGGATTTCACAAGCTGGATTTTAATGACTTAGAGCATTTTCCAAGCAGGTGACTTTGGGGCTCTGTTAAGCAGTGACTGCATGTGAGTACAGGCGCAAGGAAGGGCTAGGGCAGGCGCACAAACCTTTCCAATCTGTGCCTGCTGCAATCGGAGGGTACGCAGGGGCTTCGATATTGTGGGGGAAAAGGCAAAGGTTATATCAGGATCCAGACAAGGCCACGGGTGTCCCAGCAGTGTCGGGGAAATGGAAAAAAGCAGCTTTCAACCGGCCTTTGCACAGGAGTATGGGGCTTCCCCACCTTTTATGGCTGCAGTGGCCTTTCTGAACCCCGGGAGGGAACCTCGTGACCAAACCTGCCAGCGGATGGAGAAGCTTTCCTGGGGCAAGGGAAATCATGCCCAAGCGGGAAAGCAGCTTTCCCGTTCCTCCTCTCCTGTCCTTTGTTTGTGTTAGGCAAGGCAATAAAGGTCTCTTTGATAAGAGTTTGTAAAAAAAGAACTATTATCAAGATGACTTTCCTTACGTGGTTTTTATGGGACAGAGGTCAACCCAGTATCTTCCCAGGGTGTGCACGCTGCAGATTGTTTTTGTAAGTGCTGACTTGTTGACTTTGCAGTCATGTAAGATTTTCGCAAGAAATGTATCCCCTCCTCTCCCTTGCTTTTTGCTGATAATTTAATTGCCAACTGTGTGGAAGCAAAGAGATGTAATAAGGCCAGCCCAGATGCTGCTGAAACACTTGTTTTCAAAGACATGATTTTTTTTTTCCCCAGCGTTACCGACTCTCGTAACTTTCGTCCTGAGGATTAAGGACCACCCGCTGTTCCTCCAGTTCCTGTACTCAGGTGATTTAAAACTCTCAGTGCTCGTTTGAAAATTAAGCATGCTAGTGGTTGTCTTTTATGAAGGGAAGAGCTTGAGTGTGGAGTTCTGGTTTAAAATGCAAAGGAACGATGTAGTTAGATGGCTTTCAGCTGCAAGTTTTTAAGGTCGGGCTGCAGGGGGCTCTGAGCAACCTGGTCTAGTGGCGATGTCCCCGCCCAGGGTAGGAGGGCTGGAGCTCGATGATCTTTAGGGTCCCTTCCGACCCTGGCAGTTCTAGGATTCTGTGAACTGGCGTTAAGGTCCTGCGGGCTGGGGACGGGCCCTTCGTGCTCAGCGCCAGGCCCGGCGGACAGGCTTTTGGCGCGGAAGGGAAGCGGGAGCGTCCCTTGCTCGCCGCCCGCGCAGGACGCTC
>NW_009728524.1:0-429 GCF_000703405.1 Apaloderma vittatum
GTCCTTCCACTGGAATGATTTTATGGATTACGATTAATGAAACCTCCAAAACACAACAGCCGATCATGGAAGAAGCCACAGACAGAGGGGTAAGTAAAAAACTCTCCACTTGGGAGAACAAAAAAACTGTCAGAAGACAAAATTTCAAGGAGTAGGAGGGGGGAATCACATGGTTACTATAATGATCTGGATCTGATCCATGATTTGCACATCATTTCCTCTGGAAATGTATTGTAATAAAAAAACCATTAAATGACATGGGACACAGAAAATATCAACAAAAAGAAATACTTGTCTCCTCAGGCATGTATAAAAGCCAGGATGAGTGAACGTTTGTGCCAGTCTCTCTCTCTACTGACAAAAAGATTCTACCAATTGTTTCACCTGATTCTTTGCAGAGATAATATGATAAGCAAGTAGGACCACAGA
>NW_009728525.1:0-1440 GCF_000703405.1 Apaloderma vittatum
TTCCTCTCCGGTCCGCACAAGCCGGGCAGCTGAGCCGCCTTCTCCAGCGAGGGCAGGAGCTGGTCCAGCTGCTCCAGTTCGGCAGCAAACTGAGGAAAGGAGAAAAAAAAAAACAAACCTCACACATCAAAAGTGGGTGATTCAGCCCAAAAAGAGAAGCGGCAAGACCAAGCGCTGGATTTCACGGAGCCTCCCCTAACGGTGCAGCCCCCAGTTTCACTTGCCGGAACGCCGAGCACCTCACACGGATGGAGAAGCAGCTCCGTGTCCCTCTGCCTGGGGGGGGACAAGGACTGTCCCCTCCCCGTCACACCCCGGAGCCTGGTCTGTGGTAGCAGCTTCGAGAGGCTGACGTGCCACAATTAGCAGAATTCTTAGCGGCACGTGTAACCTCCAGCTATTGGAAACGGGGGATAATTTGCTTTGTTAATATACATATGCTTGGGCTGAAATTATAATAATAAAAAAATGGCCCTTTCTAAAGAAACAGAAGTGACTTTTTGGAACAAGTGTCCAAAAACCAACGCTGGCCTCGGGCGTGTAATTACCCTCGACGGGGTAGTAAAATATCATTCAGCTTTTCCAGCCTTCATCACAGCTAAGAGTGGAAGAATAGATGTTTAGCCCGGGGACTCAAATAAATGGGAAAGTTACTGGGAAAGGGATTTGCACCAGTGGCTTTAACAGCGGCGCTGTAAAGCAGCAGGTTGGGATTAAAGGGGCCGAGATAAATGAGCTTCAGCTAAAAAGGAAAAAATACCTCAAGGGAAACCAAATGCTTTAAAATCTGAGGATGCACACAGCTTCCAGAAGAGCCGCCCCTTGGCGTTAGGGAAAGCCTGGCCATTAACACGGGGTAATTAATAGACAATTTCATGGCACCGAGGAAAATCTTTGCATTTGATAGAGGGAACAAAGCTTTGGTCTGGAGAAGCTGGAGAAATCTGGCAGGAATTGGGATCCTGGCTTTGAGGGGAGGCTTCATCATCAGCTGAGGGTGAGGGGATCCAGGCTCTGTCACCAGGAGAAATCCTGGGAAGTTTCTCCCTAAACCCTGGCTGGAAGTATTTCCCATCTCAGATAAAATCCTCCAAACCGGCGGCAAACCCCATCACCACCACAGCCGCTTCCAGCTGCACCTCCACGACCGCATCGTAGAATCACAGAATCGTTTGGAAAAGACTTTTACGATCATCGAGTCCAACCATCGAGGTTGGACATCGGGAGGACAAAGCTGGGGGTGGGATGGACCCTCTAATCCTCCAACAAAACCACAAGCCCAGTCCAGCCTGAGACTGGGGAGACCCTGCTTGAACTCCCCACCACGGCAGGTATTTCCTTCTTGACCTTCACTGCTCTTTTTTTGCTTCCTTTCCTACAGTCTCATGGTGGAACCTGGGTAGAATCTCAAAGAATCACAGAATCACAGCATGTCCGGGG
>NW_009728526.1:0-243 GCF_000703405.1 Apaloderma vittatum
CACGGGAAGCGCTCCCTGCCGGGCCCTCGCGTGGCCCGTCCCTCCCCACGTGCCGGCGCTGCCGCCACGCCGCTTGGAGATGGAGTTTTGGTCTGTGTTGAGGGGCAAAGATGCTGTCGCATCTCACCTCTGTCTTGCTCTTGAACAGACTGTGCCCTGTCCAAGCCTCAACTCTTGTTTCGGATCGAGAGAGGAGAGGAGCCCTGCCCGCCGGACGAGTCGGACCCGAAGGGAGCGGACGAG
>NW_009728527.1:0-15581 GCF_000703405.1 Apaloderma vittatum
GATGTGCTGGTGCTGCCACAGGAGTACTTCCGCCTGGTGAAGGTAAAAATTGCTATCCAGGATATTAACGACAATGCGCCCCGCTTCCCTGTGCCCCACATCCACCTCTCGGTGCCTGAGAACGCACCTGTGAACACCCGCCTGGCTATTGAGCACCCTGCCCTTGACCCTGACGTGGGTACCAATGGTGTCCAGACCTACCGCCTGCGAGATAACTATGGAGCCTTCACCCTGGATGTGGAGGAGAATGAGAGCGGGGAGAGGACTCCCTACCTTATTGTTATGGGGGCTCTGGACAGGGAGACACGGGAGGAGTATGTCACAGTCATCATTGCTGAGGATGGGGGGACTCCTCCACTCGTTGGCAGTGCCACCCTCACTATTGGCATCAGTGACATCAATGACAACTGCCCCCAGTTCAACGACTCACAGCTCAACATCACCCTGTATGGGAATTCCAGCCTAGGGACACATGTTGCCACTGTCCATGCGGTAGATGTGGACCTTGGATCCAATGCCCAGATCACCTACTCCTACAGCCAGAAGGTCCCCCAGCCATCCAGAGACTTGTTCCATCTGGATGAAAGCACAGGAGACATCATGCTCTCCAGTAAAATTGATGGGGACACTCCAAGGCTCCACAGGCTGATCATACTGGGCAACGGTCCTGGTTGTATCCCTGCTGTGATCACAGTGCTTGTGACCATCGTCAAAGTCATGATGAGGCCACCTGAAATTGTCCCTCGTTTCATAGCTAATGAGGTGGAAGGGGTGGTGTACTTAAAGGAACTGGAGCCTATCAACACACCAATAGCATTTTTTACCATCAAAGATCCTGATGAAAAATACAAAGTCAATTGCTATTTGGATGGTGATGGGCCTTTCAGACTTTCACCCTACAAGCCGTACAACAATGAATACCTGTTAGAGACCACAAAGCCTTTGGACTATGAGACGCAGCAGCTGTATGAAATCTCTGTAGTTGCATGGAACTCAGAAGGATTTCATGTTAACAAAATAATTAAGGTACAGGTTCTGGATGACAACGACAACTCGCCAGTTTTCTCTCAACAGCTGATAGAATTATCCATTGAGGAGAACAATGTTCCCCATGCTTTCTTGACCAAACTACATGCTACTGATGCTGACAGTGGAGAAAGAGGGCAAGTGTCCTATTTCTTGGGTCCTGATGCCCCTTCCTATTTTGCTTTAGATAAAACCACAGGAGTTCTTACAGTTTCCACCCAGCTGGACAGAGAAGAAAAAGAGAAATACAGATACACTGTCAAAGCAGTAGATTCTGGGTTCCCTCCAAGAGAATCAATAGCAACTGTCACCATCACTGTGTTGGATAAAAATGATAACAGTCCAAGATTTATCAATAAGGATTTCAGCTTTTTCGTGCCAGAAAACTTTCCAGGTTTTGGTGAAATTGGAGTTATAAGTGTCACGGATGCTGATGCAGGGCAAAATGGATGGGTTGCCCTTTCAGTTCTGAATGGAAGTGATATTTTTGTCATAGATACTGGAAAAGGAGTTTTGAGAGCTAAAGTCTCCCTCGACAGGGAGCAGCAAAGCTCCTACGTTCTGTGGATCGAAGCAGTTGATGGCGGTGATCCTGCCCTGTCTTCTACAGCAAAAATAACTATCCTTCTTCTGGACATAAATGACAACCCCCCTTTGGTCTTGTTTCCTCAGTCTAATATGTCTTACTTGTTGGTCCTTCCTTCTACCCTTCCTGGCTCTCCCATCACTGAGGTCTATGCTGTCGATAAGGACACTGGCATGAATGCAGTCATAGCTTACAGCATCATAGGAAGAAGAGGCCCTCGACCAGAGTCTTTTAGGATTGACCCTAAAACTGGTAATATCACCTTGGAAGAGTCGCTGATGCAAAATGACTATGGCCTCTATCGGCTGCTTGTGAAAGTCAGTGATCACGGCTATCCAGAACCTCTCCATTCCACTGTCATGGTGAACCTTTTTGTCAATGACACTGTTAGCAATGAGAGCTACATTGAAAGTTTGCTGAGAAAGGAGCCTGATATCAGTATAGAAGAAAGGCAGCCACAAATATCCATAGAGCCCACACATAAAAGAATGGAGTCAGCATCCTGCATGCCTACCTTGGTAGCTCTGTCAATCATAAGCTTGGGTTCAGTCGCTTTAGTAACAGGGATGAGCATTTACATCTGTCTAAGAAAAGGGAAAAAGCATCACACAGCAGATGAAAACTTGGAAGTACAAATCCCGTTAAATGGAAGAATTAACCTGCACATGTTGGAGAAGAAACCAATGGAGATTTCTAACATTTGACGTTTCTTTGTGGACAAATCCAACACCTGAAAAAACTTGGAGAGCTCTGAAACACCTAGCCATGGGTTGTATTGACAAAGGTTGCAGGGAAGGACCGCTAATTTATAACTTAATAATATTATAATTGTAAATAGCTGTTTACAATTTTTTAAATTCAAATTCAGTGTACAGCTTTTTTATGAAACTTAGTAACTAACGGCTAGCACCCTGTCTATAAAAACGTGGACATCATCTGGAGCTTGCATAAGAATCAGTAAGTGATCATAGAAAAGGGGAAGGTAAGACGATTCTTTAAACTGAAGTTTCAAAAGTCTTTTTAACCACAAGAGGGCATCAGATGCTCCTGAGCAGGGAACTGTTCGAGGTACTTGTCCATGAGATAAACAGAGTATATTTTAAATATATTGATTTTAATATAAAATGCACATTGGCATACAGACATTTAACCACAAAAAAAAAAGAAAGAAAAGAGAAATGTCTGTCCCAGTGTATATGTAATTAAAAGAATAAAGACTTTAAAGTGCACTAGTGATAAAAAAAAAAAAGAAAAAAACAGAATGTTTATTACCTCACAAGTAAAGCTTATACAGTAGGATAGTAAAGGCATTAACAAGAAGTGCAATTCCTGTGGAGCAAGAATGCAAGATATTGTAACGAGAATCTGAACTGCTGTGACGTATCATCTTTCATTTGCTCCAGATTTCACCCATATTATCATTTGCTCCAGCAATCTGCTGGTTATTTTTATGGGAAAAATTATATTTAATTTTTCCTACAGCAAATAATGCGAGAACCCCGTGCTCATCCTCGTAAACATGCCAGATGCAAGGAAGCAAGGGAAAGGCTAAATCTTTAGTTGTCACAGAAGTGGTGATATTCTTTGTACTTTAAGCAATCTGTCAGTAGTACTCCATCAGTTTGGTTGTGTAATAGATTTTTTTCATGTGATACTTCTGAATCTGATCTGCCAGATGAGAACAAAAATCACTTCATATTGTAAGGAATTACAGGACTTAGTTTATTCTGACTGTTGCTTCTTTCTGGATTGGTATTTCATGTGAAAGATCTTGTTTCTGACTTTTGGCGACCATTCCTGGCTCCTTTTCATTGACTTTGATTTTGGATTACATTCAAAGTCTAACTTGTAAGACTGGTGGCATATTTTCTTGATAATTTATTCTTTGCTGTATCCTCTGCAACAATGCAGCAGGTTTATCGGTGATATATCACTTTCACTTCATTTTAAGAGCTGAGAACTATCTTTTGTATGATGATTTCATCAAATTTCTCTGTGTGAACAAGATAAATTAGTGTTATGCTTAAAACTGATTATTTTGATTTCTGGCATCATATGTCTGTAATGTACCAAAAGTGTTTATATGTCTGCAAATTAAAGCTATATATTTTCATAATAACTTATTCTCTGTCTCTCTCCTAGAATTCTAATTATAAAGCTGAATATTAGTTATAAGAAATGCATATTTCATAAATGCTTGGATGCTGGCTATCTTCTCTGAGCTTTTGTAATACTTCCCCAAATCAGCATGCTTCAAAATCACTAATGAGAGTTTATGCTTACTTCTTGAAATTACTGGCAAAGACAATTGTATTTCAGCTGATTTAAGTGGGCCAGCAGCTGATACCTGTTTTAAAAGTAGAGAATGCAATTTGCCGCATTTTTTTATCTTTCTCTCTGTAACTGACACATTACTTCACTTTGAGCTTATTGAAACCTTGGAGCTTCTTATAGATACTGGTTCTGCTTAGCCTAAGTAAGAGTATTATCATAATGCCCAGATTTTGCTGTCCTACCTATAAGAAATAGCTTTTTTTTTTTTCAGGTTAGGGTATTTTCTGTTTATACATGATTTGATAGCTGTATTTCATGAAAAATTAATTCTGCCTGTCAGACGTTTGTGGTTAATGGCCTTTTTTATTTTCATATTATTAAAATATGATAATGGCATGTATGTATGGTTGAAATTTGTCACAAAGAGACATTATTTATTATGTTTGAAGAAAAATTACATTAATTCTTCAAAAATTCTTCTACAAAAGCTCTGTATTGCTGGTGGGGAAGCCAGATCCTTGGCATTTTTTTCTTCAGTAAGGAGGCAAGGTAACTGAAAGAAAGACAGGATTCTTTTCACTGCTCTGCTCTTATTTGAATTAGCAGTTTAGTATCTTCTCAAGACAATTTAAACAGAAACAAACCCAAGACTGAAAAAAACCAATAAAACTATAAACTTGATCCTTCAGTGTGTCTTCCTGTGACTCTGGGCAGGTATTTGTATTCAGGTTTTACAAATACAGTCGTGCACCTGTTTGATTGCTGAATTTAACTGTGCTGTTACTGTTGCTTTTTAGTTTGTTTGCATAGTTCAAGCACGTTCCTAATGAGTAATAAAATGTAATGGTATAAGCCTGTTAAAACCCAAGTACTGCTCATGCAGGATGTTGCTCCCGCAGGTTTCCACACATTTAAAGAAAATTGGTTTGAAATCATACCTTCAGCCGTATCAGCACCACTACTTGTGAAAAAGACTGTACCCTGAATAATAAGAGTAAGAGCACTTTTTTTGCCTTCCTGTGGGTGCACTTTGGGTAGGTAATGTCACTGAAGATGACAAAGTGTGCAGTGAGTTGTTTGGGGTTTTTTATATTCTATATTTTCTGTTATTTAAAAAATATACAGCTGGAAGCAGCAAGTAATAAGGACAACATTTAAGCCTGCAATGTCACACTTAACCATAATTAAAAAAAACCAAACAAACACCTAAACAAAAGAGGAATCTTAAACTCATAGAACCTGCAAATTTCTTCTAAAAAAAAATTCTTTCTCAATGGAAAAATGCTTGACACTGGCTATACAGCAAACATTTCTGTGACATTGCTGTCTCCAAAGTATGCCTTACTGAAATCTCTTTTATATGTAAATACGTTTTTAATGAGTATAACTAAAGTAAATTAGAGTCAGATATAAAAGGCCTATTTTATTACCACCTTGTGCAGTGCACTTGCCAAAATATATGCAAATCTTGTCGACAGTGGTAGTTGAGCTGGCACAAAAATAAATGTCTCATTCATTTACAGTATCCATTGAACAATCTTAGAGTGAGTGGGTACTCTTTGTTCATTTTTACAAAAAAATGAGATTGTCCTAAGCTTTGTATTGCCAAAGCCTCCTAAACTTGCTATGTAAACACTTTTTTTTATAGAATTAACAAGTTAAAAAAATAAAAGACAAGAAATGGGCAGCAAGCCCAGTGGCAGTGGACAGAGAAAATCAGCTCAGTCTTCTTTCTGTTTCATTTTCTTCTTTTTAAAAGAACACTTTGAAGTTACTATTTTGATGCAAAATTAACCTAACACAACAAAGGGCGATATCTGAAAGCGTGGAAGGGGAATTAAAGCACATTGCTTTTTCTTATGTTAGAACTCAGAAAACAATCTTGTGGCCGAGGTTCAAACATGCAACTGTGTCAGCACCCACTGAGGACAATGTAAAAATCCCCCACTGTCTTAAGAGAGGAACAGTGTTAGTGCAAAACTTGGTCTTCCTGAAAACAATGACAAACCTCTGATTGCTGACTGGAGTTTCATTGTAGTTGTTCTGGCCCCAGCTGCTGTTTTGGGAAGGTTTCACTTGAGCCTATGAAAAGGATGGGTCATCCATGACTGGAATTTCACCTCCCGCTTCAAAGCAATCAACTCTCAGGGAGCAGTGGCTTGCATTGCAAAAATACCTCGCAGTTCTGCATAAGTGGAGATATACAGTGTCTCTGCCACAAAGAAACCATCAGTTGAATATGCAGAGTGTTTCTCTTCATGATTCAAGTATATTATCAGAGCCATGCAGGAAGCTGACTGCCACCTTCCTTATACTCTGCTTGCCACCAGCTTCTCACAGATGTTAGTTTTCTATGTGGACTCCTTCTCACTCATGTAACTTAGAGGGAAGAAATAAAAGGCAAAACAATTAATTATGAAATATCAGCCCAATGAAATGCAAAACTGATTTAGATCACTCATCTTCAGAGCTGGGGTTTGAGGAGGTAGGCCCATTCACCTTACTTACCAAAATAATGTGATTTTAGGGATGTCTAGTGAAATTCTAAGTGGAAATAAAGATATCCAGCACCCTCACTTCCTATAGGGTAAGGAGCTATACTTTTTATATGCATAGTAGTTGCTCAGACAGCTGAAAGTTGCAGGAATTAGTTTATGCTTTATTTTAATAGTGTGGTAAGTGTTATGAGGAAACTATGTGAAACCTTCTTATGTATAGGTTCCTAACATATTGCTCAGAGTTATGAAATTTGGAATGATTGATCACATGTCATAGTTCACAGTTTTCTGAGTTAAAAGTATGTGCAAAGTTACCTGTGCAGGCAGTATTGCTATCTCCTTTTCAGTCTCCATACCAGGCTGAACCAGCAGAAAAGAAGATAAAACTCCCATCTGCATTTTAAGATGGAGGTATTCAAAGATTTTGGCTCACAAACAAATGTAAACAGTTCCTTTTTTTTACAGATGAGAAAAATCCTTTCAGTCTTATCACCACAGATTGATAGGCTGCATTCTGTTTCTAACATGCTGTGTACAAATGTTTCAGTGATTTCTGCTGTATTTTCATTCCAGCTTCGTCAGGGAATGAATTTTAAAGGCCAGCTTTCAACCCCTAAATATTTCTGATGACAGAGTACTTTGAACAGGTGCTAGGAAAACATCATTCTGAGTGAAGAAATATTGAATCATTTATGATGCATTCAGTCATTCATTCTACCACTTGTGAAAACAAATATATGCTTAAGTGTTCGAGTTGCAGGTTTTCATGTTGCTAGCTAATGCTGCTGGTAAGTAGTAAGCTTTTAACTGAACTACATTGCATGGGATCATTTAAACCATGTTCGAATAGACTTGCATTTTAAGCACCAAGGTGGATGTTGCTCTGCTCCCAACAGCCCTAGCAATGTCAGTTCAATCTTCTATCCTAACTGTTTCGTCTTATTTTCCATCTTCAAACTTTTTGTTAAATATTCATCTTCAGGGCAAGTCAATGAGGTGAGAAGATTTACCTCTTCACGCGGAACAGGAGTGACAGCTTGAATCCTCTGCCTGTGTGCCAACATCTAGTGCTACTTGAGGTGCCTTAAGGCATCCTGGCCTCCAGCTGTGAGGCTGGATGAGTGCAGGCTTTCTGTGGATGAACTGTAGTATCTGCCAGCCCAGCATGGGGGCTTTGGATATTTTAGGAGGGGTTCTCTAAACACCTGTGTGTGTTTTGAAGTGAGTCTTTGATGTGATTCAGCTCCACATTTACACATCTATGTTGAAATGTCTACAGGCAGATATTGACCAGTGAGCTGGGAGTCTAAGCTTCCACCGTCAGTCTCATCAACACAGTCAACAGAGAGCTTTAACTTGTTCTAAAGTAGGCATTCAGGGCAAGGTTTAGCTTCTCTGGAAATCATAATCTAGAATGTCCTTAAGCTTCTCAAACTTCTACATAGGGCTGTCAGGAAGGCTTGTGCCTTTCTAGAGAAGTAGCTGGATGCCAAGAGTGCAAAGCAGCATCTAAAATGATATGAGGAAACTGTGGGTAGACATGTGTATCCCACTGGTGGTGACACATCGAGTGTATCAAGCTCTCGGCTCCACTGAGGAGAGCTTGACAGACTGTAATGGGAACATAAAACATAGATCACACAATGACATCTGATCCCTAGCATCTGAACCAAAAAAAGACCTTCAAGCCTAAAATGTAACAACTATCACACATAACTGATAAGCTCAGAAGCCTAAATTTATCCAATCTTGTTTTAGTGATTTAGTGGAGCCATCTGTGCCCTCTGCTGCAAGCAGAGAGGTAAAAAATCTTTTGTTGTAGGCTGTTCAAGTCTTCAGTAGGCATTGGAGTAGTTTACTTTTCTCTACTAAGTTTACAGATAACTCAAGGAAACCGAGATACATTTTGTGTTTCAAAGAAGAGAAATTCAGGTGGTGAAGTGAACTACAGATGGCTGTGCTGTGCACTCCCATTACCATTATAATGCATGGAGTAAGACTAGGGTCTCAGATGGCACCAGAAGAGCCAGCGAGGTGGAGAAGAGGCCACTTGCAGTCAGGGCAGGTGCCTGGAGTCACATGACTCGAAATATGTTTTCTAAACATTTTGCTATAGGTGGCAAGGCTCCATACATTTAGGTTTCACCTAAAGCTTCTCATAGTTTTATCCTTTTTTTTCTTTTTTCTTTTTTTTTTATGTTTTCTTTTTCTTTTTTCTTTTTTCTTTTTTCTTTTTTCTTTTTTCTTTTTTCTTTTTCTTTTTACTTTTTTCTTTCTCTTTTTTCTTTTTTCTTTCTTTTTTCCTTTTTCCTTTTTTCTTTTTTCTTTTTTCTTTTTTCTTTTTTCTTTTTTCTTTTTTAAAAAAACAACAAAGTATTGCATGCAAGAAACTCCTACAGAACATAATAAAAGAAAACGTGCCTTCTATTTATACAATGGCAGAGCAGTCACTGAGGAGGTGAGAAAATGTTGTTCTTTTTCAGAGGATGTTCTCAATTGTGTATTTGGAGAGGATCCTAAAACTTCTTTTGGTAAGGACACTCTTCAGCCTTCTTTTGGAAACTGAGCCATTGTGTTTAGTACAAAGATTCAAATGTCAAAATCTTCTGAGATTGAGAAGACACAATCATGCATGCCTACTATTCTAAAGGAGCATTCCAAGGAACTGGAGATATGTGGCCTTCAAATAGTGCTTCAAGCACTTTCAATATTTTTCTTTAAACAATTCATGAGAGTTGAGGATGGAGAACACTGGTGGGAAAAAGAAAAAAAAAAGAAAAAAGCATGGTCCTATGTTCTTCCCTTCATGATGAGCAGCATCTGGTATTTTTTAAAAAAACACATAAAACCAGTAATTCTGAAACTTTGGAACAGTTACTTCACAGATCTTTTTCAGAGATATCAGTCTTATTATAGTGCAGAGTAATTTCAATCCTATTCTCTTTATTCGTGCTATAATCCCATTGAAATTGCAATCTCAAGACAGTTATGTGATAGAAGTTGTTCTTCCTCTGCCTAAGGCTATATTTTCCAAGGAATGTATTTGTAAAGGATCTGGCTGACAGTTAGAGTACAAAGCAGAGCTGCTTCTCAGGATGTGTGCTTCTTCAGGAGAGACGGGAGTAGAAAAGACCAGAAGACAGCAAAAATAAATAAGTGCAGTCTAAATGAAAGGGCCCTTTACAAAGTTTGAAGGTGGGAAACAAAAGAATGTTCAGAAACAATACAATTAATCGTTCTGGATCTACTGGATTTACTGTGTATTACCAACAGTGTTAATAGCTTTTTTTCAGCAATATCTCTTTCCTTTCCTTAGCCTGTAAGGATGAGAGCTTGTTGCAGAGCATTGGGATTTCCTGACACAAAGTACTGATTCTCATTGTCAGAAGGTCAAAGTTATACAGAGAAATAATGGCTTTGAATAGAATATATTTAAAGTGTGTGTTTCTTATGATAATAGCCTTCTCCTTTTGTAGTGATTTTCTGTAGTGTTATTTTGTTGGTTGCATTAATTTTTGCTCAGTCAGGACACAAAAAAATCTTATTAGAAACATTTGTATCGTCTCAGCCAAAATAAAAGCTGATGCTGTGACATAATGTTTCTAGTGAATGTTGTTAATGAAATGAGATCTTTTTTTTGTGACAACACAAATAGCAGACATGCTTCTGTTCTCCCTTTCCTAAAATGCATGATAATAAGATAGCCTTTCTCTTCATCTTTACAAACAGATTAAACATTTCATTACAGTAGGAAGAAGAGGGTTCTGATATACCAGTGTGTTAACACAGTGTAGATCCCACAGATGTTTTGTGATAAAATATATTGAAATGGCTGCTTTACATATTAAATTAAAATTAAATTTAGCTGAATTGAAAATTTCGCTGAACTGAAAACACAAGAATGCTCATCATTAGCTGGCTTTTCTTTGATTTTGAATTTGATTTTTGAAACATCATATATGAGTTTGTGCCCCTAAATGGTACATATGTGAATATCTGAAAAAGCAATAAAGGAAAGAGCGTGCAGAAAAATAAATGTTTTGGAGTATAATTCAATCTTGAAAATTCAACATAATGTAACTAACATATGAAAATCCTCAAGGATATTTTTCAGTACACTCAGACACAATGAAAGCAATTCAGTACCTTTAGCTGTATGTACTTAAGACACATTCTCAGAGTCTTTGCTACAGCCCTTTTAGGAGCTGAGTAGCCTCATCTCTCACTAATATAAATTAACTTGAAAAGAGTTCAAGTATTTTGTTCAATATATTCATCGATGACCTGTATGAGGGATTAGAGAGCACTGTCAGCAAGTTTGCTGACGACACAAAACTGGGAAGAGTGGTTGACACACCAGAAGGCTGTGCTGCCATTCAGAGAGACCTAGACAAGCTAGAGGGCTGGACAGGGAGAAATCTTATGAAGTTCAACAAGGCCAAGTGTAGAGTTTTGCACCTGGGAAAGAATAACCTCATGTGCCAGTATAGGTTGGGGACCGATCTGCTGGAGAGCAGTGCAGGAGAAAGGGACCTGGGGGTCTTGGTGGACAGCAGGATGCCCATGAGCCAGCAACGTGCCCTTGCGGCCAAGAAGGCCGATGGCAAGAAGGGGAGTAGCTAGTAGGTCGAGAGAGGTCCTCCTGCCCCTCTACTCTGCCCTGGTGAGGCCACATCTGGAATATTGTGTCCAGTTCTGGGCCTCTCAGCTCACGAGAGACAGAGAACTGCTTGAGAGAGTCCAGCGCAGAGGCACAAAGAGGATGAAGGGAGTGGATCATCTCCCTTATGAGGAAAGGCTGAAGGAGCTGGGTCTCTTTAGTTTGGAGAAGAGGAGGCTGAGGGGTGACTTCATTAATGTTTATAAATATGTCAAGGGGGAAGGTCAGGAGGATGGAGCCAAGCTCTTCTCAGTGATGTCCAATGACAGGACAAGGGGCAATGGGTACAAGCCGGAACACAGGAGGTTCCACAAAAATATTAGGAAAGACTTTTTCACTGTGAGGGTGACTGAGCACTGGCACAGGCTGCCCAGGGAGGTTGTGGACTCTCCTTCTTTGGAGACATTCAAAAACCACCTGGACCCATTCCTGTGTGACCTACTGTAGGTGATCCTGCTCTGGCAGGGGGCATTGGACTAGATGATCTTTGGAGGTCCCTTCTAACTGCCGACATTCTGTGATTCTATGATTCTATGATTCTGTGATGCTGTGATTCATACTAAACTATAGTTTAATATGCAAATATCTAACTAGCCAACATTGTCCATCCTCATGGAGACAGAAGACTGTAATGTTATTAAAAATCTTTTTATCAATTGTAAATTACATTTTCTATTGTCTTTGATAGTGGAACTGTATCTTTCAATATCTATCAAGCAGTAATTTTGACAGAATGCATTGGACTAATAGTTTCATAACAAACTCACTTAAAATGTACTGGAGTGAAGTCCCCAATATATATTTTTTCACAATTATAGCTTTTGAAATAGAAAAAAATACATTATTAAAAAGCAATACTTTTTTTTTGCCTGTTAGTATCTCCTATGATACAGCATCATATGGTCATTACATAGCATTCAAATATTTTTCTCTTAGTATTTTTTTCATAGTCTTAGTTAGCTTATACTGTTTTTTTCCAAACACAATTATAAAGTTTAGCTTGGAATTCAATGAAGTTAAAAACTACTGAAGGCAGAGATTTAAGTTTTAGCAACCTCCAGAAATACCAAGTCATGACAGATTCCCAGCTCCAATTCATGCAACCTAAACTTCAGGCATCTGTGTAAACAAGTCAGGATTAGACACACCCAAGATGGCTTCTCTAGTCAAGGCAACTCTAAAAACCACTTATTGGAAACATAGGTGGCTTATGACAGTGTCTGCATTACTCCCAATTCGCTCTAGAAGGACGTTTGTGAAAGTACCTCAGTTAAGTATCTCAAAACCAAGTGAATCTAGACTAAGTACTAGAACAAGAGACAGCCAATTATTGTGCTTCCCTGTCCCAGTTACAGTGCATGGGAAGCACTCCTAAAGTGTTGCAATGTATAAAACCTCGATACACATTGAGACAACTCCCTTTTCTTTTCCGAGTATGGAAGTTTCAGTGTTTGTTTTTCTTTGTAAGCATGGAAGCAAATTTCTTTGAACGGATGGGTAAAGCTGCATTCAACACAGCTATTTTTTGTTGTTGTTGTGTCACTTGTTGTTTGTAAAAATGAAAACTCGCAAATCTTAAAAAGAATGAAATATAGCTGACACGGAGGCAATGAAAGGCATCTCTTTCCTACTCTGTCTTCCCAAGTCTCCAGGTGATAGATTGCAGTGTGCCGAGTATGCAGTTCTTCGATGAAAGTTGTATGTGAGATAATTGCTATGAGGGAATGACAAAACTAGAATTCCAAGAGAGAGAAGAAAAATAATCCTTCTAGCCTAATAAAAGTGCACATACTCCTGGTAAGATCTTGAACTGTTGCACAGGTCAAATAGTTCAAGCACAACAGCTCATAGCATCATTACCTCTTCAGCAACTATCAGAAAGTCATAGGCAAAATTAGATGAGAAATTTACTTTGACAGTAAAAACTCTTTAGAAATAATTTACTTGAATTCTGGGTACTTTTGAACTGAGTGTTCTACAAGATGACCTGGGTGAAAAAACCCCCACAATTTGATATGTGAAATCTGTCTTCACAAGACATGTAATTTTTACAAACTGTTTTCAGATAATGGTTGACAATAACCTAGTGTAAAATTGAAAACTTTTGCAAAGTGTTATGGGGCTTTGGTCACTTTCCATCACTTTTAAGGAGCTGAAAAATAAAAAGACTAGCATAGTAAACAATTTGAATTATCTGAAATGTATTAAGGACAATAAAAGGAAGTGTAAAACCCTTTTGAGCAAATCCTCTAAAAGTCAAACTCAAATCACGTCTTAGAAATAGTGATATGCGTTAGGCTATATTCCACTGAAATTTAGACACATGATTACTTTATATAATGTTTTTATTAAAAAATCATTAATAATTTTTATTGAACCAGATATCCCTCTAGGAAAAAGAAAATATGAGAAAATGCCAATAAATTAGATGTAGCTAGGAGCGATGAAATAGGTTGCTGTACTAAAAAATAAACAACAAAAAGATTAAAGAGTATCAGCAGGTACTGTCTTGGCAAAATGAGACAGGAAGTGAAAAAAAAAGGTTTGTAAGAATTCGTGTATAAGCAAAAAAAAAACCCATACAAAAAACCCACCAAGCCCAAAATTATATACACAAATGCATGTGGATTTGTTTCTCCTTCTAGTTTATAGGACTGCCACCAATGACTCTGAGTGAATGTCACTTTAATTCCAGGTGTTCTATATATCAGTCCATTGATGTGTTCACCCTCCTTTGACTTTTTCTTTTCTTTGATATATAGTGACATGGTCTCTCATCATTTGTTAATCAGATGTTTGTGACCTCTTCCAGGTAATAAAATATAGCTGAAGATCAAAAGATGAACATGCGCTGTAGTGAAACATCTGACATATGCTTAAGAACTGAAACTCCCAAGAGAAAAGAAATTAAGCAATGGGAGAGTTAACACAGGCAGAGGTGGGACAGGTAACTAGGACAGAATAAAAATGCTGCTCTATGACTTACATCCAGTATTACTATTGTTTGAAGATTAATAAAATTTCAATAAGCTGTGAAATAAAAGGAAACAACTAATTTATTGTAGATATTTCCTGGGTTCAATGAGATGCATTTTCCTTTGAGAATTTAGCTGTTAAACCAGTGAGTTTGGACACCCAACTATTATCTCAAACCTGGTAACCTGAATTTAGCTCAAATGTTTAAAACACATTAATCTGAAAAATACTTTATAAGGCACAGATACGCAGAACTTCTAGAGGAGAAGCTGGTTCTTCTTTCTACCTAAGAGCACAGAGATACTCCAGGGTACTCTTGTAGCTTTTTAATAATGTGTATCCACTTTATCTGCATCCTTTGAACATAGTCTGTCTACCTGGGGTTTTGAACCACTGTTGCTCCCTAAAAGAATGTTACATCTATTGAACTGTCGTAGAGAGAGGAATTCTCATTAATCTCATGGTAATGAGTGACTAGACAAGAAAAAAATATCATTTACTTCATGAGGATCAAAATATATTTCCCCTAGAGAACAGAAATTGAATAAGAGATACCAGAGATGAACATATTTTCTAGGTTTGCTTGTGGTTAATTTGTTCAAGTTGTGGAGTAACTGGAAGAGTACAGACAATATACCAATATTTTGTAAGACTAGATGGGATGACCCAAATATTTACAAATAAAAAATCCATAAAACCTAGACAAAATAAAGAAAATGCTGAATTGAAACTAGGATAGTAGTGAATTAAAGGATGAAAATACATAGCAAGTAATGCAAATAGAAATGATTCTGTGCAAAATTCATCTTGTACAAAAAACCTACTTACTCCTTCATTAAATTAAAAATTTATAAAGTTAAGATGTAACAGTTAAATTTAGGTAAGATATTTGACTTTGAACCAGATTATGTACTTCAAAAGTTAGCATTATATGATTCCAATAAAAAATATTTAGTATTTTCTAAATTAATGGGGTTAGTATGCCTTCATGGTAGATGTTGGACAAAATGTCTTAAGTGAAAAAGCAACATCTAATGAAATTTTACAGAGAGGTTCTGTGGATATAAGTATTAACTTCATTGTTTTTTAAGAAAGCCCAAATAAATAAGCAATTCTACTTGAACTCCAATATAGTGTCAAAAAGAAAAAAAGCAGTAGAAGAAAAAAGTCAAGGTTTTGTTATTCTATAAAAAGAAAAGTATAAATAGAAATTGGAGTATTTAGATGAACAAACTGGAAGTATCTGGTAATGTATCTGAAATCAAATACAAGTGATATTTATAAAGAATTACAACATAAGACAAATTTTAATAATGTGGCTTGTATGAACTTTGAATTATAGCAATGGCTATAGGTCATCTCACCTACATGGCCAGATTCTCTTTTTAAAAAATAATTTTTTTTCATATATTCATCTATTGACATGTTTACTAGCTAAACGTTCCTCCGTAACTGCAGTCATTACAAACCTAGTGGGCACCTGGCAGCCAACCACAGTCATCTCACCACAGAGAGTTTCTCAAACAACTGGAAATCACAGAATCACAGAATTGTTGAGGCT
>NW_009728528.1:0-12817 GCF_000703405.1 Apaloderma vittatum
CTGGAAGTAAAACTGACCAGCTGTGGTATGGCTACACTTCGACAGGTTTGAATTCCTCTTTCCTCGGTAAACACCAAAACTCAGCCATTTGCCAATAAAGTGACCTTTATATTGCATTCTCTGGTCTTGGCTACTGACCAAAACACTTCATTGCATTATCTGTTATGGTTTCTGAGGTCACAACTGATAATTGGCTACTTGAAATACTGAGAAAACCCACAAGCTGTAGTTTTAGCAGTTTTTAAGTAAATCTCCACTCTGTCATACCTGATGGTCTTCAAGAGCTATACGTAAAAACCGACCAGCTATCTAATGACTATGTCCTTCCTCATATATTCATTAACTCACTATCATGGTTGAACTTGTCCACAATTCAACTCCATGCAGCAGCTTGCCCATGAGCTTTCCCTGAGAAGATGAGCACAGAGACGTTTCCTGTCAAGAACTGAGAAACTATTTGCAAATTCAACAACTCCACTTCATCTGGTCTACAATATATTCACATATAAGAGTCTGAACTCCCCACAAGAGGACCAGTGACCTTTTCCACCTGTACTTACCCTGGCCACAGAAAAGGTAAAACCTATTCAAATTCCCAAGCCTAACAAACTCAGCCTTTTGCTGAGCTTGCCCTGAGTACAAACACAACTCCCAGTTATGAGTAGGACCTTGATCTTTACTTTTGTGCCACCATATTAGTAAAAGCCACATAAACCTCACACTACACTGTAGGTCACAGTCCAACTGTATCACCTCACTCTATCAGTTGCAGATTTCAGGAATATGCAGTGCAGAAAGTAAAATCAAGTTCATGATAATAAATGCAATTATGTCCAAGAATTGAACCTGAAAAGCCTCTCCCATCTCCCTCCTTTCTGAGCCAAGCTACAAGGCACTGAAGGACCAATCAATTTAAAAGGAAAAATTAAAGCAGTGTCTCAGTCTCTCTCAGATTCTGCAACACGAGAGAGTGCACTCACAGGAAAGCTCCTTCTCTCCGGATCTGGTGTATGAGCATCTTGGATCCAGGCACAGCTTACTGTCTGGTCCTGCAAGCTTTGAATTTATTTCAGTAACCACCGTTTAAAAAAATGGAGGCAGCCTGACAGTTATGTCTCCTAGGAGAAAGAATGAATTTGATTCTCTGTCCTGGTTTGAGCTCCATAGGTAATGCACTTAAAGCTCCTCATGTTTGGCCAAAATATAAAGGAAGGCAAGAAGGAAGAAGAAAAGGGAAAAAAATTTTTAAAAAAGGAAAGAAGAGAGACATATATCACCCTTAGTTTTTGATTGCTTTAAAGCAGTTCATAATGCTATCATAATTTTGATCCAAAATCCTAGGCTTTGCAGCATGCCCAAGATTGAACTCCTACAGTGTCTTGATGCAACAGGCAGAATCTTCTGAATTTTAACAGAGCTCTGGCACCAATCATTCAAACAGTTCAGCATGAGCAAAACTAAATTATCTCTGGTTGTAGTACAATGTCGCAATTCATCATAACCACCTAACAAATTACAGTGTACACTTCGGACTCAGGAGAGTTAAGAGCAAGATACAAATAAGGTTGTCAGCATCATGATTTTGAATTACTATAATTCTATCAAATTTTATCAATGGAATTTTATTAGATTGATATGAGTTGAGACTTCAACCTATATCCAAAGCGCATAAGTAAGCTTCAGATATCTCACCTTCTCAACTTCTTGCACCAAAAAGCACTTATCTCAGTCCATTTCAGCAAACTAAAACACACAAGCATAGCCGAGGTTACTCTCAGTCAAATTCCCTTTTATTTTCACAGATGTTAATTGCTAACAAAAGTAAACAAATCTGAAGTTCAGACTGAATCAATGAAACTTGTTCCAAAGACCTGGAAGAACAGACTTTACATAATTCTTTGTCACTTCAACCCTTGTTATTTCCTCTGCTGTGAAGTAAGATGTAACAGTGAAAACACATTTTCACATTTTAAGCTGTCATTAACATTTTTAAGCTATACATCCTCTGCATGAAAACCAATAAATATGTTAGTGTGAAAACAGACTAGAAAATCTCATTAATCTAGAAATACCATTAACCAGAAACTTTTTTCACATGTAGATGATTCTTGTTAGTGACCCACTTGGAAAATTTTCTCAGATTACCACATTTTGCACAGACTACACAGCATTCTTGGTTTCAGTCCAGATTTAAGAACTAATTCACTCCTTTCATAAAAAAATGCCAGTTCTAAACATACATAGCTGAAAATGGAAAGTGGCCTTAGGAGTTAAATGCTTTTGATGCAGCTGAAGCGAGACATACCAGAAGAAAATTAAATTCAGTGTTGAAGAGCATTTGAAAGCATTCTAGCAATTACACAGGAAGCTGATCACTACGAAGCTTTCAATCCAACTGTATCTTTGGAAAAGTCAGATTTAATACCACATTAGGTGACAATTTTTTAATATATTTGGTAACTCTGCTGAACACAGATCCTGCTTATTGCTTTGAAACATCCAACATAATCACTGGAACCTAGATGCTTGTCTAGAGTTCTTATAGCCAAAATTAAAAAGATCAAATAGAGGACGGTAGGAACAAAGGCACATGGTTAATTTATAAAAGTATTTACAGGGTTCTTGAATATTTGTTTCTATCTACCAGAAACTCATTCATCTTGAGTAAAAAAAGAAAAGACCAGTGAAACGTGTTAAAGGAGATCACGCTGAACAGATGTTCTTGAGCGGTATGAGTAGAGAACCTTACACATAATTATTTCCAGAACTTAATTTCTCATTTTGGATACGGAATTTCCAAAAATCAAAGTTCACAAACTTATCATTCCTCTAAGCACTGTGAAAATTTAGTGCAACCCTCTTGAAAGGTTGAAGCTGGCACGGTTAAGGCAGTCTGCTAACAGTACTTTAAAAATCAGCACACAGTGTTTAAGCATTGAGGTGCCTGGTGGTCTCTATTCGGAGAGCTGTCTCTTGAATCCTTCATCCTTCCAGCTGACGCGGTCTCAAACACAGCACGGTTTAAACATCACAGTTCTTGCAGTGTCTTGGGTTTTTTAGAGGTGGGAAGGGAGAAGGAACCTAACACAAGCTGTTGGCTCCACAAGTGACTGTAGGATGGCGAACGTCCAGGAGCTGACATGTAGCTTTAACGTACGTTGTGCTAACCTTTACAGGCTGCCAACAAGGTGCTTCTGAAACAAAACCCATTACATTCAAACTTTAAGCACTCTATAAAACTTGGTACTGTAATCTGCACTCCACTGAGAGTGTTTCAACATAGTCTGTTGCCTTAAGCAGATTAATCTTCCTAGGGTGCTAGGTTGTGGGGGTTTTCCCATGGAAGTTAACTGATGCACAAGCTCAAAAACCAAAAAAAACCCCAACCCTCTCTGAACACATCCACCAAACTTTAAGAAGACTTCATCTCACTCTGATTTTTGTCCTGCAGACCTGGAATAGTAATTTTGAAACTATTATCCTCAGGTATGGCAAAAGATTTTTACTGTAGTAGTACAGAAATGCTTTCCATTAAACGTCAATAAGGCGATGCCTTATTAAAAGGTGACTAGTGCTGCCTATGTACAGCTGATAGGTTGGGGCACCAGAACTGGACTTGAAGTGTTACAATATTCCAAAGAAGGAAAATAAAATAAACTGCATAGTATGTGATCCCTTTTATTCACCAAAGCTGCCCATATATATCCCAGGGGGAAGACAGCAGAACAGCTGCTCAGCCTTCAGATGCAGGTGTGCTTAGCTTCCATCTTGCACATTGCCACATTTCTTCAAAAGGACAACTACAGAAGCGGGAAGGAAAAAAGAAGAGAAAAAACAGAACAGCATTTTCAGGCAGACCAATATTCCTCAAATTTTTCATTGGAAACATTAAAGTAAATTTATTTATGATGAAAGTCATCAGAAGACTATTCTCCTGGATTTAAAATATTTTGGCTTTTTTCTTTGGGGGAAAAAAAAAAAAAAAAGAGAGAACCAATACACATTACTAAAACCACAGATGCTGTGGCTTTCCTGTCTGGTCCTCTCTCCTTACATATGTCCATACTGATGACAGAGACAGTTCCAAAGTCTAATCACTATCTAAATTAACAGGGTTGTAGTCAGGGTCATCCTCTTCATCCTCCAACTCTAAATCATCCATTTCTTGAAATAAAGATTCATCAACCTCCACACTGTTTCCAGCTGCAAAGAACAGATAAAGAATTTATTTTCATACAAGTAGGAGAATGGTACTCGAACAACAAAACGTGTAACACTTTTTCATACTTATTCTTCAGCATAGTTAGCTGTTAACTTACTTGGCTTTTTATGTATCAAACAGCTACTAATAAGGAAACACCACATTTTCTCTTTTTACAGCTGAAGTGAAGCTTTTTTTTTTTTTCTCATACCAAAACCCAGTCAAGAGAAATATCACACAGGATCTCAGAATCCACTGGGAGAATTACATTAATATATAGCAGCAAAGATTCTTTCTCCCAGGTACTGTCAAAGTAGGAGGTCAGGACCTCACAGCTGGAATACTTGCAACTATCATAACCACAGAAACACATACAGTTTATTAAAAAAAATCCTCCCATATCATGTATATGCCTACATATATGTATTTGCTTTTGGATTTAAATTTTAAAAGCAAGATGAAGCTTTGCATGCTTTCACATCTTTTCCAAAAAGGAATTATGTCAATGCAAGGACAAAACTTGAGAACAAGTGCTATTTTATTTGTGTGTATCAACAGTGACATCTTCTGGCCTCTGGATAAGACTGTTCTTTCACTGGGTTTGAAAGAGTTGTTATAACCATTTCTATTTAAAAGACAACGTCATTATCCTGTTTAAGCTGTAACAATTAGTACTATTTATTGCACAGCACTGTCATATTAAACTGCAGTTAGTAACCCTGTTGCATTTACGGATAGAATGCAAACAGCAATAAGAACAGGAATTTTTAATCACTAATAGCAAGACAATTAAAAAAATATATTAATCCCAGATCATTTAGGCATGGAGTCCAAATACAGAGGGGTCTGTTTCTGCTTTGAGACAGCCAAATGTTTCATCATCATCTTCACTTTTGAAGGAAGACAATGTTAAATTATGCCTTCTAACTAAGAAACTAAACTCCTCCACTACCGACATTTCAAGTCTATACTCACCAATGTTTCATTCCCTTCTGCATGTGTATTTGGCAACACTAGCAGACAATGCAGCTACATTAATGAATTGTCTTAACCCAAAAATTAGTCTTCTAAACTAAGATACTAAAAGGCAGCACAGAAAATTTTAGATAGGTGACTGTGAGTAGATTTATTTATCTCCAACAGATTTTCCAAGCTTAACATCTTTTGGTACGGGCTTACAAAATTTTCAGCTGGCACCAGCTCAGATATTTTTTGAAAGATAACAGACAAATCAGCACAAAACCATGAAGACTTGGTTTGCACAGAGGCAAAAAAAGATTTAATTTCACCTGCAAGACCTTTACTATTGCTGTTGAGGTTCACAGAGAAGGAGCCAATCTGTGCTTGAAATTCAGGGTAAGAAGGCTGGCTATTAGAAAACAAGAAAAACCAGGGTTTGGTTCTGTTCTCTCTGGTTTGGTTTTTTGAATTGTTTTGCTTGGTTTTGGTTCCAGTCCAAACACTTGAACAGAAGCAACAGAAACAAGATCAACTGAAGCT
This sequence comes from Apaloderma vittatum, assembly GCF_000703405.1. Taxonomy (NCBI): domain Eukaryota; kingdom Metazoa; phylum Chordata; class Aves; order Trogoniformes; family Trogonidae; genus Apaloderma; species Apaloderma vittatum. The sequence goes on from NW_009728528.1 coordinate 5,702, forward strand.
CAAAACTGCAAATAAATATTCTTTAGCATCTTGAAAATGTTTTCTTTGTTTCTGAAAAGTTAAAACTGTTCAATCAGCAAAACAGTAGTACTTTAAGTGTTCTTCACTTAAAGCGATGGAGTTAAGATGTTAAGTCAGAAATATAATAGAGACTCCGCTTAGGGATTTTGACCTATTTTAAGCCACTGTTTTTCAGTTGTAGAAGCAAACAGAAATTTACCTTCCTCCAAGAACTGGATGTCAGAGGTGTCAAGGTTGTGATCCATTTCAAACAGCTGTTTACCTGAAAATAAAATAAAAAATAATATATAAGCAAGTAGAATTCTGAAATAACTATAAATCTAGGGCAGCAATAGGTAGCACAGGTATTTTAAGCTTTTCAAATTAATCAATTTGAGCAGTAGGGTTTGGGGTTTTTGTTGTTGTTGTTTTTTCCAACTGCTCATTTCTGTAAGTTCCCCATTTTGATTTTTTGACTATTCATCCAGGATTCTTCCAAGCAAACAGGCTTCCTCGTCCTACATGTGAGATGGGTCACTGTTTCTTATAATCACTTTAATGTTACTAAGGCCTTAATAATGGGAAATAGCAAAGTTTACACCATACATCCCCACAGCCTTTGCTAAGTCCTTATTTAGTCCTCATCCTGCATTCCACAAGAAATCCTCTGTGGGAAGTGGAAATTATCTGCCTCCTCCCATCTTTTTCAATATATCCTTCCCATTTGAAAAACAACTGGGATCTACACACAAATCATCAGGTCTCCCCCACACATATATCTGTGAAGGAAAAAATTACACAAAGCAAAGTGAAGCCTTTCTAACTGGGAGACAGGTGAAGAAAAGCTCAGGACTCTTTCCACATTGAACTACCCATCTTCAATCTACATTTGCATTGTTTATGCAAGCTTCTGTCAACAAGACTGGCTGGTGTTCATAATAAAACATTCAAGACACCTTTTACTTCTTCTGAGGTTACACTCATGATATCTAAGAATAAGCCTGGTTTTAGTTTTGAAAAGGGGAGCTTCTATAAACTACACTTATATAGAGGAAAACAGACATAGCATGGTAACAATAATTTCAAAAACAGGAAAACGGAAAGAAGCCCGATTTCTACTGTCTCATCTTTGCAGACTCCCAAATGCATTCCCTGCAGAGGGGAACCAAGCACGTCCCCTGCACTGCACAGCTTTTCATGAAACTTACTATCACTAAATTTTTTGTCCCTCTGTCAAATTTCATCAAAACTAACCAAAAAGTTTCAAAAGCCTTCAGAATGGAGAAGAGGTAACAGTGATACGGAACTATCACATTGGTCATGTCTTCTCAGGTAATCAGTTCAAAAGTAGACCCAAAATAATGGGAGAACCAGGCCAAAGCTGAGCCGTGAAGAGTGTGGAAGAGGACGCTCAAGACTGAATTCTTACTTAGAGGTTCTCACACGCAAAGTAACTTCACCCACATTTTGCCCGCTGGATTTGCCTGAGTTTGCTTTCTGCAGGACAAACTGTGATCTGTAAAACACAGAGCCCAAAACCGCTGCTATGACAAGCTCTTCTCAAAAACAGCCGAGCCATTCTCACTGGTTGTCACAAGCTCGTCATATGCAGCAGCCAGCCTCTGTGTTGCTTCAGTCCAGCAACTGCATCCCAAACTCCTGTGTGTACCTGAATCACCTGAAGGCACCGTATGATCCTGCGCAATAAAGGCCGAATCAGTAAACTGCCTGAGGTAGATTCTTTCCATTGCTAAACAAACCCCGGCTATTTCTGCCAGAACTACGTTTGTCAGCAGCAGCTCCAAGCACTACACTGTCTGGCACAAAAACTAAAGAAGCTTAAGCACACAGTTTGGGAACCTTCATGACTTCAGCAAAAATCCTGAATCTATTCACTTTGTATTTAGCCCAAAATCAGCACTCAGAAAGACTTCATGCAACATAGAGGACAATAACATAATATTGCATTGTTTATTTACTACCATCATCTTTTGCCGTAAAAATTAATTCTAGGCTTGTCATGATAGTCCGTAACATTGCAAAAACTTCAGGACCAGCTTTAAATCATACCGCTTAATTTATTTTTGCCTGCTTGTTCTTCTTCTTTCATTTTTTTCTTTTTAATTTCTAGTAGTTCTGCATCAAACTTGGCTTTCCAATTCAGGAAATTCTCAATGGTAACAGGAGTGCCATGAAAACGTTGCTGAAAGAACAGAAAACAAGGCTGCAAACACAACTTGCAAAGCTATGAGTAAAGATGAACATTCTCTTAATTATTTAAATTACAACATATCAGAAGCACTGCTTGCTGAGAAGTATTCTGGGAAATTAATCCTAACCCTGAAAGTATAAAAGGAACACATTCTTACCGGTTTTTGTCATGGGACTCTCCCTTTGGAGAGCTGTACTGAGGTGGAAGTTCTTATGGAAAAAACCTGTGTACTACTTTTGGATCTACAGTGTGATAGCTAGCAACAAACCACCCAAACTGGTCATCCATAAGTAGGCAGCACTACTTATCAACTTCTAAGTGCAATCTACAATGAAATATTTTCCATTAAAATACATTAACCCTTCTATCTTGTTGAGACAGAGAAAAGGATTCTTTTTTTTCCCCAGCTATTCTTCTTTCATTTCCAGAAATACTGAACCTTCCAGGTCCCATCACCCTCTAGTCATTTCTGAGGAAGAAAGTGAAGGCTCAGAAGTCGGCTTTATCACAGCACATTCCACTAATGGAAAAACTAGTCCACAGTACTAATGGCACATGCAGGCAGGACAAACCAGTCTTGAAGACAGGTCCCACTGCTTCCACTTCACCCACTCAGTCTACCCAGTAAGAGACATTTCCTCAGACTATGCAGCCTGTGTGCTGCATGCCATATTCTACCCTGCTTTGCTCCCCATCCCCTTTTGCCTCTTTAAGCAAAATAACTGGGTATTCAACTTCATCTGGGAAAAATCCTTGCCTTAGGAAGCGATGCTAAAAAGAATTGTGAACATGCGACACACCTCTAAAAAGACTGCTTTAGAAGAAGCAGGAGGAGGGAATGACTTAAGTGAACTCAATAATCTGCTAGTCCAAGAACTGGTCCTGCATCAGACCCATGTGTTTAGAAAAAGCTGGAAAACTTTAGTCAAAACCATTATTTTACATACTTTCTCCTCTTCTTCTGCTTCTCTTTCTTTCTGTTTCTTTTCCTCTTCTCTTCGTGTTTTTATTTGATCCACTATTTCATTTAACTTCTCCTGTACTGCTGAGACTAGAGTGAAGATCATTACCATTCCTAAATTTTCTTCTGCCTACAACACAAAGAAGACAATTTCAACCAGAAGAAACTAAAACCTTCAGCAGCTGAATGCACAAGTACATTCAGAAAGCAGTATGCTGTGCAAATACAGATAACCCAGTTGAGGCACGCTGCACCAGTCTCAAAAGCTCGCTACAAAATTCAAGTCAACCGGCCAATTAATCCAGTTAAAGTGACGTTCAGGCGGCTACGTAGAAAAACACTGACAATGAACACCCGTGTTCAGGTTATCAATGAATTAGAGACATCTAAAAACTTTTTCATTAACAAAAAACAAAGTAGAAATACAAATCCCAGGACTTGGGTATCATAAGGGATAACAGTCACTCATAACCTCTCCTCTTCTGAAATGGTTTATTCCTTAATCCCATTACATGCCCCTTTAAAACGGGACAGCTTTCCGGGAAAAAGAAAACACATCAGTTGATGGAAGGAAGGTTACATGGAGTAAAGTGAAGTGAAGTGAAGTGAAGTGAAGTGAAGTGAAGTGAAGTGAAAGAATGCCTACTGAATCTATTATGGCAATCTGAAGGCAGGAAGGACTTGTCAAAAATTCCTGATGCCAAAAGAAACGTTTCCTCTTCATTCCTTCACAATGCTCTCACTGATCCCAAAGGTTGAGGACATTCATGCCCTTTCCCTGCAAATAGTTGTTATTCAAAAAAATAAAGTATCAGTGGAGCATTTTTTAGTCTTTCCAAATAAAAGTGGCTTAATTCCAGAAATATTGTATACACAAACATATTCACCTTAAGCTAGAAGTACAGAAGAGAGGAAGCCCTAGAGCACTTCTGTTTCATTATTATACCTGTGCACACTGAGTTAGCCCCTTCATGTCATTAACATAATTTACCTCAATAATGTCATGTACCAAATTCGTACCCCAAAGTCAGTTCTGACAGTACGGAACATGTTTTGAATCAGTAGCACATACCTCGGGAAACAACTGATTTGAGAGCGAAATTCTAGCTAAAGTGTAAACTGATACCAAGCCAAACTGAGATATTCCGTTTTTCTTACCTGTTGTTCTAGTAGTTTTATTACGTCTGTGACATCATTATCGTCAAGATTCTCCTGTGAGACAACTTCATAAAGCGGAGTTTCATCAGGATATTTTTCTCTATAGGTAAATTTAAGGGTTGTTTGGACAGCTACAAGACACAAACCACATATGGTGATAACTTCATATGACTTTAATTGTATATTTCCCTATTGCATCAGCAGCCTGAAGATTTTAAAACCATAACACATTCTTGTCTTAAAGGAAGAGTCATCTTACATAGGCATTAAAGCTATATGAACAGACTTCACTATAATTCAAGAGTTCTGAGAAATTAAGATGATGAAGTTTACTCTTACATAAACTATTACAGACTATTAATGTCTGAAAGGTGTTTAGAAAGACTGGAAAACCTTCTGCAGTACAGTGGGTACTAGAGCAGTAATCTCTTTTCCCTCATATTCCACTTAAAGCTGGAGAAAATGAGGCAGTGTCCTAACAACAGATTTAGAGAGAATCTCAGCCTATTAATGCTTGAAATGCTGCATGCCTGGCTGGAGTATCGACCTCTGTGTGGAGTATCAGGGCTCCCCATAAAACTTACGACAAGGACACAACATCTGGTAAAATATAACGAGCAGAAAACCACTTAAGGAGAACACACTCAAGCTGAAGCTACCCAGAGCTAGGATCATGAGGAAACAAGGCAAAAGAGAATCACATTCCTTTCACACATCCTGCCAAAATATCAGTGAGAAAGCTTCCAAATAGAAGTGGCTTATTTCTTAGTTCTTCAAGACTCACAGTACCAGCAGCCCAGCAGTCTCTCCGGCATAGACACCTGCTCCTAGCACTACTTGTTCCTTTAAAACCGAAGGAGACAGCACCAGTTTCTTCCTTCTGACACAGTAACCCAGAACAGCAGTTCTCAAGCTTACTTGGAGCGAGCTTTGCTTACAACAAGCCTGCGTGATCATTGCTGCCCAAAAAAGCAGACAGGAAATTGGGACCCACAGCTCTTGAAAAGAATCATCTGGGAAGCCGGCTGTAAGCTCCTATGGGGGTGATTACAACTCATTCTTTTTGAATCTACTCTGCAAAGCATTTGAGCATCAGCATGTCAGAAAGTAACATCTGTTGTGAGCGCAACGTTTCTGCAAACTAAACACATATCACCACACTCCTTAAACTACATTTTCTGAGGAATACTTTCGGGATGAGGCTCCTAAGAGGACTTCAGTGGAGGTATACCTAGTTGCTGACAATAGAATTAGGCTTATAGAGAAACTGTTCCTATATATGTTTAAGACATGATCAACTTACTTTCATCATTTTCTCCTGCTTCAGATGTCACAGTGATTGTAAAAGTTGTTGGCTTTTCTGACAATACTGTTCAAAGAAAAAATGAGACATAGAGAGATTCCTTAAATCAGACAATTTCTTCTTTGCATGATTAGAAATTAACTTCTCAAGGACAAGTGCAGCAAGGAAGCTCTGCATAAGGTGTCAAGGGACTTTTTACTCTACAAATAAATACTTTTCAACTGACAGCTATTTTCCAAAGGATGTGATGTTTGGAGTGAATGAAAGCCTATAACATCAACACCACCAACAACTTTTTCTTTCGCAAGCTTCACTTGTCAAAAAACCACAAATCTACCCATCATCAAATGACATGTTAGTGCAGTGGATGCGTGAAGAAAGCTCCCAAAGCTAATTTGCATCTTCTCCTAGATATGAGCGTGTGAAGAGCATCCAGTACACTCTTAACCCTGGACTATTTTTACAGTAAGTCTGCACCTATTTCTATATTTAGGACAGCTTAACGTAACAAATGCTTCTTTAAACAAAAAAGGAATATAGTTCTCTCCTTCAAGAATATACTACCCAAGCAATGTCCAAGAATGAAATTGTGTGAACATCGCGGCCAGAAGATAAACAGCTCTAGAGAGATACAAAAAATATAAGCCCTGTGAGCTGTAGTTTCACAGACTAAAAACCTCATTGCACAACTTTGGGTTACAGATCATATCCTCAAATAAGGACTGCTCTCTATAGCTGTTATAACCTATGTCCAACCTAGCATATATGCTCTAACAGTATTAATTCAATTTTTCCCAACTGCTAATGTACTACTACAATCTCTTTCCCCTAACCTAATCCTAACCCCTGCCTCTTCTTTTAGGAATATGAGCATTGCATAAACAAAAAATAACTAATACTAAGCATTAGAATAGAGGCTATATTAAAGTATAAAATAATGTATTATAGGCACCATAAGTGATTCAGCATCCTCAGCTAGCAGAAATCAATTTATACACCTCTACCAAAACACCAAAGAGAACCTAAAAGATTTTCAGATTAAAGCAATGGGCAACCATACTGGGTAAATGTCTGTGTGATGAAGTTACTGCCAAGTATGATATGGTGAGACTCGGCAGAGCAGATCCTGTGCAGGAAGGAAACAGAAAATACACAGGGTTTTTCACATCAAATTTCTTTGGATAGAGAGCACCATAAATGACACTAGATTAGGCAGTATGGCAGATGCTCTTCATTGTCCAATGCTAACTAGCAAGACTTGAAAATCCAACCAACGTATCCATCACATCAAAGTTTTAGCAATGGAATGTACTGCAACTGTGAGTTAGAGCTTGCCTGTGTGCCACCACGGACCTGAAATGGAGTAAGGCATTTCCAGAGGGAAACAGCGCCTTTAAGCACCCCAGTGCACCCCGTGCTCCAGAGCTGCAAGAAGCTATCAGCACACAGGGACGCTGGTCGGCACACCGGCCGATTCCCCAA
>NW_009728529.1:0-52932 GCF_000703405.1 Apaloderma vittatum
ATTTGACTTTTGACATCAGAACCTGGTGGGGGTGCAGGCTGAGTGGCAGAGCTGGACACTGCTAACACCCCTCTGCCAGGATTGATGGATGCCCGGGTTTTTCTTTCCTGACAAGCGTGGGACTGGTAGAGTTCAGTCGTAAGGCTGAGGTGTTTGCAAGACGTTAGTATTTGCTGCTATTCCGAATGGGACTCAAGTCTTCTATGTGCTAAATGAGCAAAGAATTAGCTGGCAGAACAGCAGTGATTGGTGCCAAAAGTTGGCCAAATGCGCCTGCAGAAAGGAGTTTTGAGGGGCTCTTCCTGCTACAGCTGTGAGCAGTAACTCCGTGTTCAGTGTCTGTTAAGGACATAAAATTTGAACACAAAAGGCAGAAACTGTCTCACTCTCCTCGATGTTTAATAGCTTCACTTCTGCCTGGCATCAATGAGAACAGGTCGGATCGCAGAGGATTCTTGGTGGTGTTATAGTCTACCATTCTTATTCACTCTGCTAGGACTGATAATACTGTATTGCAGTTGTAATATATGAAGAGGTGCTAGTCAGAGTTTGCAAAGAATACCAGGCTTATCTGCAAACTTGGAACGTGAAAAAGAATCTCAACTCTGAGCTAAAGCTCATCTGTTGGCATCTTCCCCTCTCCTCTTTAGGCCACAGATTACGAAGATGGTAGTAAGACAGCTATTGACAATTTGCAGATTTTCCGCCTTCATTAAAAGCTCTTGGTTCAAGTTCCAAGCCGTGACTTGGATCCTAAAGCCCTGATCTGGGTGAAGCATTTAAGCAGTGGCTGTACTGTGTCAGAGCAATTGTATGCCTAGAACAGGCAGCTCCTATGTTCTCTTTTGGTTACTCCATGATTTCCTGCCCTCATCTTCTCCAAAAACACCACACAAAACCATTTTCTCTGTTCTTTTTGACACTTCATGTCATACGTCGCTGCAAGCACTCTCCCTGTGCCCTGTCATTACACAGTACCCTGCAAACACTCCCCGTGTGCCCGTGCAGTACAACCCACACTTTTACACTAGTGTGCAGCTATGCGGCTGCCTCTTCCTCCTCATGCCGTCCGTCAGTCTCTGCCACCACATGCATGAAATACATGCCCGTGTCATATACAGTATCCCCAGATATGCCCCCACTCCCTTGCGTTTCAGGGAGCCCACACACCCACTCTCCCATAGCAAATGAAGGACAAGCTCTGTCCTGGCCACAGGGAGAGCCTCTGCTGCCAGCTGCAGAGTCTTGAAGCCGTCTTGCTGACAGACTCACCAGGTAGCACTGGGGATGTCTCTGTCCCATTCCCTGGTACCTGTGGGGAGAGAGAAGGTGACTGAAGGGGAGTTCCTCCTTTTTGGTTCCACCAGTCTGGGACTGTGGTCTCTTTGGGAGCTGAAGCTGTAGTCTAGCCAGTAAGGAGCTTTTTAAACCTGGTTCTTCTCTCTCCACGTGACTGTTACTGCCTTAATAATCTGCACAGACTTCCTACGCTAGACAAGAGCACTCCCATATTACTTCTGGAAAAATAAGGCCTTGCAAAGGAACACCCTTTTCCCCACAAGGTCTCAATTAGCCGAGCCTGATCATGATGTCTATGGTGGGAGGAATCTAGAAAGCCCCCGCTTATTTCCTAGGAGAATTAAGTCACTGTGCGCATATATATATATATATATATATCTTTATGCCTTTAGTTCTTGCATGGAAATTGTGCACAATCTGGTTAATGTAATATCTGCTGCACCCTCAAGGTAAGAAAGTCCTCAATTGGATTTTATAAAAAAGTTGCTTAATCTTGAATCTGTCTGGATCTTGTTATGCCTAATGGAGCCTGACAGCGGGTAGAGTTGAAGTCAGAGAAGGGAGTATTGTATTTAGAAACCTCAGTGGAGTCAGGGAAGATGGCAGGGTGTTAGCGATACTCCACTGTTCACTGGGAGATAGACTATAATGCACTTTAGAAAATAGTCGGGTATTGCTAGATTAGTCATCAATTATTCAAATTCTTGTCTATCGTTCTCTTTGCAAGGTATAGGAGAGTATGCTGTATGCTGTAAGACTAAGCTGGGATTGTTGCTCTCATACATTAGTGTGTATGAAGAACAAAACCCAACCCCCCAATAAACTGCAGCATAATGTGTGCTTCCAGATCTCAATTTGCTGCTGGTGTGAAGGCTCACTGTGCTTGTTGCCAGCAGCATTTTGATTCTCCACCTTTGGCAGCACAGCCCTCTGCCACTGATGTTACAGAACCAGAGGAGCTGGCTGCTGTCCTTCCTATGAACCAGCTTTTGAGAAGAGCTCAGACAGTGTTCAAGTATGTTGGAACTTGCACTTTACAGTTGCATCTGAAAGAGTCTACACTTGAGGAAAGCACTTGGCAGTTGAGCCAAACAAAACAGTGACTGAGAAGTGATATGATTGCTTTATAAACAAATAGAGGTAAATGTCACTGAGGAAAAAACCCCACCACCATTTAAATCGAAGGACAAAAGAATCATGATAAACTTAGTTGGAAAAGGAAGAGTTCTATCAAAGCAGTGAATACAGTGGGAACTAAAGATCTGTTCTTTAGGATATTGTTTTATGAGCAGGGTTGTATGATGAAGTTGCTTATGAGAGCTAGGATTTGGACTTACTATGATCTACAATATGATGAAAAGTGTAAAAAGGGTCAGGGGATGCATACACCAACTGTTTAATTCCACATCCTGGTACATCCACAGAAACTCTGAGTTCTTTCTGGCCTTGGGGCTCACCCGCACTGAAGGACTACACATTTTTCAAATGAAGTGCATAAACTGAATGAAGTTAGGTTTAGTTATTCTGTGATAGAAGAAACTTGGGGAATAGCCAGTTGCTGCAGGAACTAAGAACAAAGTAGACAACAGCCTTCTGAGTGAATCAATGTTAAAATGATTTCACAGTGGTAGGACCATGGCAGTGGTAGGGGTGCCCATCTTTCTAGGTTAGCAGGTGAAGGATACCATGCTGTAGACTGTATCAGACACCTTTTGATGACAGTAGACATACTAGCTTTAGCTTTTTGGACTGGAATGGGTTGGGCAGGTTCACTTCACAGTATCTCTGAAATCATATCGCTATTCCAAATGTAGTGTTTACTTAGTATTTAAAAGCTTTGTGTTGTGTTGTTAGTAGGCTGTTGTCATAGTATTTCTTCCGTAGAGCCAAAGAAATAAATCTCTTTCCTGAAAGGGCCAATTTGAGTTGGCCCAGCCCTGCATTTTGATGGTCAGTGTCTGTCATGCTGCTACAAACTGTCCTCAGACTGAAAATAAGTATTACAAAGGCACTCACCTGTGTTTTGGTATTCCATTTAGGCAAGAATGCCAGGTTCTAGGGGAATACAAGGCCTCTCCCTGTTTCTTATGATAGTAACAATTGTATCTTCTGTAACCAGTTCCTTGAGATTGTCACAAATACATGCCTCCTAAGCTACGCCTGACGTCAAGTGGCCTTCTTCAAGGGAGCCGTCAGTGTCACCCAAGCAAGCCATCTCACAGCATCTTTATAATTTTATCATACAATATATGTGCATGTGTGTGTAGGATAATGTTGAAGTCTAGGAGGTTTATCCCAGACAATTTCCCCACTGGCCTCACTCTATAGGCAGACATTGTTCACCTCACTTTGGCCTCTTACCAGTTTGCTAGCACTCAGTATCTTTAGAAGATTATGAATCTACTTTGGAACATTTCACACCGGAAGTCAAGTTCCAGCTTCAACAATATTCTTTTGTGAATTGCTAGCTACTGCTGCTGCTTTAGCATCATGTTTATTCTGTCTCAGAGACAGTTGCTGGCGAGCAATTTGCAAAGCTGCCTAAAAGTGGGGTGAAACTGGGAGCACTCCCAATTTCACTGTGACTGTGCATGAGGTGCACTCCATCCTCCTGACTTCATCGGGGTGTGTGCAGGAAAGAATCCAAGTGCAGGGCCCAGATGGGAGCAAATGTAATCTTTCTCTTTTCTAGCTGGAATAAACCTCTCCTGAGCAAAACTAGCCTAGGTTTCAGTTCAAGTCTTACCGACATTTAGTGAAGCAGTAACAGTTCCCAGTATTATCAGCCAAGACTTCAATGAGAAGGGGATTTCACCTGCCTTTTTCACACCTGTATAAAATGTTTGTCCACAGACAGGTTAAACACCCAAGTCATTCTGCTCTGTCATTTCTGTAGTTCTTAAAGGACAGGTTTAACTTTTTATTCTGCTTACTTTCAGCCCATTTCTGTTACTCTAGGATTCCTTTTTTTTTTCCTGTGTGAGACCCATTCTTCACTAATTTAATATTGCCTGCCAACTTCATCATCTCCAAATTTCATTAGCAAATGCAAACTTTTGGGTGCATATTATTAATGCAGATATTTAATAAGCTCATTCCCAATAATGGATCTTTCAGGATGAGTAATCTCACTCCAAGCCTGTAATTATCCTTACAGCACAACATACTATTATATCCTCTTTAGTCAGTTCCTTTTCTGTCTCAACAACTCTATTTATCTCCACCTCTTCTGCTCAGACTAACAATTACAAGTGTCATTGTAGCAGCTGCTTTTAGGAAGTCATGATAGATTAATATCTACCACATTTTCCTTGCTTTTATAGAAAGCAGTTATCAGAATAAGGTACCAGATTAACCTGATTTTCTTTAGGACGCTCATTTTGCATGTAGCAGTCTTCTGTGCTTATGTGTGCCTATGGATAGAATTTGTGAAAAGTGTTTTAACTTGGGAACTCCATGTGGTCATAGGATTACAGGCATCCTCCTAAATCAAGGCTTTTGCAAGATATTTCATGTTTTCTGTCATCTACGGACCATGAACAAGACACCGTGTTTGATGTCTAAAGCTAGACTGAGTGATGACTTAAATGATATCATGATATGGAAATTCATTGAATTTCAGATGATCCTGAGGTCAGGCTTTTCTAACTGCACTGCTGATGGCAGGCTGCTAGATATTATTTTCCTCCTGTTGAAAAGACTAAACAAAACCCCCAAATCAATCTGTCCTGCTTGCTGGGAGGACTTGTCCTTTCTCTTGGTGCCAGTCTCTTGCTGATATCTCTGCTTGTACAGCAAGTAAAATATGTCAGAATTGTTCAGGCTGCAAAAAAGACTGAGAATGAGCACTAATATCTTGCTTAGTTAGAAACAGGCACCTTCATACAGGCCTCTGATTTTCAGTTTATTGTGTACTACACTGATTATTGAATGTATTCAAAGCCAATCTTTATGTAGCCTCATTCATTTTAAGAGGTATCATGCACTTAGTCTGAAGACACAATAGGACTGATTCTTTTTCCAAATGCAAACCAGCTGATTTTACTGATTACACTAAAGCCCAAACAAACAGTGACAACATTTAAATTATTTGCTTTCTGGTAGGCTTAATATTAACATTTGAGACCAAATTATTTACTCTGATATAAAAACAGAACTCCTTTTCTAGCCAGTGAGAATCGTACGCAGAGATCTGGAGAGGAGATGTGGAAATGAAAGCCTCACTTGTCTATTCTGTTTGTCATTTTTGGCTTTTCTAGAAGTACTCAGAAAAAGTGAATTGTATTCAGTAAAGTTGCCTTTTCAATACAGGAGGGCGTGCAGGCAGCAGCTTACACTGCTGTTGCCCATAGCTTACACTGCAGTTATATCCAGATCAGAGTTGTGCTAGACACTGAACATGCACAAGCATAGGAAAAAGTCAAAATCACCTTATCTACCTAGAAGCAGTTAGCTTTCCATTGCTGGTGGCTCAAGGAGCATTGTGTCAGAGGTGCTAAGGCAACTGATTTCCTTAAGCTTTTGGTATTGGGGTTCCATCTCTTTGAGATAGCAGGAAAAAAAAATCCAGTAGATAATTGAAAAGAGTCTCCTTCAAAACACTGAACAGGACCAGTTCTTTGTTTCTTCTAAAAACAAAGTGAATCTGTAAAAATATAAACATTCAAAAGGATCCAAGTCTCATCACAGGTGTTAGTTAAGAGCCAAAAATAATTTCTTCTCTAAGTTTAAGAACATTTTGTGTATGTTTTGCCTTAGGTAAGTTTACACAGTCATCTTGGAGGTGTTTTCACATGGTTATCTCATGTATATGTTTGAGTGAGTCTTACTTATTTTTACTGTCCAAATCCTTTGCGGTTCTATAGCAACAGGTCCATCAAGTTGTGAACCGATTTAGTACTTGGAAACCTTTGGTTGCCCTCAGTTGTAGCATTTATCCAAGTGCAGTACCAAGTAGGAAATTACCTTCCCAGCTAACATTGACTAGTTTGGACAGTTATAAGTAAATTGTTTTTGTTGAGCTGATTGTTTTAAAATTAAGCCTGCAAGCACCAAAAGAATCAGCAATGCCGAAGGAGACTCAGAGCCTATCTTCAAAGTTATGACAAGTAAGGCACTTGGCAGTTTCCACAAGGACCTATATTTTAATATGGGCTATTGGATTATTTCTAAAGAGGCTTCTTAGCCATAAAAGAATTATGCTCATTGGCTGGGCTGTGGCAAAATTACAATTGAATTAAGGATTGAAATAATTTAGGATCCTGCTGGACAAGTTGTCCCTGCGGCTGAGCAGTAACAGATGTATTAAGCATTGGAAATTGCACAGAAAAAAAGGTATAATTGATCTGAGGTAACCTCACTACTTTATATTAAATAAATCAATGCTGATAAGCTGAAAGGTTAGAAGCAAGAAGCTGAATTGAGGGAAGGTGGAACTGGGAAAAAGCAAGTCTAGGTAAAACAAGTTAACTAAATGGTCCTAAATGTGGTCAGGACCGTCGGCACCTGAGCTCTGTGTGTGCAGTGGCTACAGGTTTCCGAATCAGAGGGAGCCCTGGGGAGTGTTGAGGGCGAGCAGAGGAGGGTGTACCAAATTGCACACCCTTTCAGGAGGGACACATTTTCTAAGTGTGGGGGAAAAAAGCAGTTACCTATCTCTGTGTTAATTTGTATGTCTAAAATTATTTATAATACTGTAAGTGACCCACAGCCCTCACACACACGTAGGTACCTGGGTGTATCACTGCATTTCTGCTGTATCTGTTCTTTGAAAAGTCAGAGGCCAACTTTAGACAGTGAGAGGCCAGGCTGGATGGAGCTTTGAGCAACTTGGTCTGGTGGGAGGTGTCCCTGCCCGTGGCTGGGGAGTTGGAACTAGATCATCTTTAAAGTCCATTCCATGGTTCTGTGAGAGCAACTTCAAATAAACCTGTGTATATATTTGGTGTAGATGGAAAATACTGAAGGGTAGTAGAAGATGGGTTTTCACTGTTATTGCTCACTTCTCCCAAACCAAGCACAAAACACCTTTCTTGTTTTGCAAAGAACATAGAAAAATATAAGATATAGAAAAAAATATTTGTGTTACAGCTTTGAATGTACATATATTAAAGTGTACTTACACTTGCATGGCTCTTATTGTTTTGGGTGTTCATATAAAAGCAAACTTATACTTGCACGACAGCGGAGACCAGGAAGAGGAGGCACACAAATTGCCCAAGACAGTATCGCCTCGGTGAGGCTGTTGTGGCAAGCTCCGTGGCCAAGTGTCCCGCAGAGTAGACAGAGCAGTAGTAAGACTAGTAGGGACTAGTAGGTAGAAAGGTGCGGGGTCGGGGTTGCGTTTGCCCAGGTCGGGGCTATGAAGCTCCTGGCGGGATGATCCTTGCAGCGCTTCGCCGTCTCGTTTGCGGGCAGGACGCTCCCTGTCCGTGCCTGGCCCTGAGGCTCCCCCTGCTGGCGCTCCCGCCCCGCAGCCTCCGCGTCCTGCGGCTGCCAACCCGCAAACCTCGGCAAAGGCGGTGAAGGGCAGCTGGGGCTTGGCTTACGTCCCTTTTCTCTTACCTCCATCTAATACTGTACACTTCTAAAATGATTAATGCTTGGTGCGTTTCTACAGAAATTACAGACGCCTGCTTTAAAAAAAATGAAGACATAAACTCCCTTTATGATGCGGCAAATATGCTGATTGAAATCATGCATTTGAGACCTACGAGTAGCAACTTTAAAAACATGGCTGCAGAGTCAAGCGACCAAAGTTTAGAAAATGTTGTCAAGATAACATTTTAGTGGTGATTTTGCTGTGGCACAAGCAAATAGAAGAGGGAAAGGACACTGATGTTAGATCTTCGAACGCAGCAGTGCCTCTACCATTCCTCTGCCAGACAGTGCTCTCACACACCAGACATCTTCTGTCTTCTGCCATTTCCAGGAATTGAAACTTTTGTGACCTCCTAATTCCATGTAGGTTTCCTAAAGTTAATACCAAATTTTGCCTGATTGCTCCTTATCCTGAGCAGACAAGAATCTTTGACGTAAAAGGAAGGATAATGAAAATGCTGATTTTGAAGTTAGATGTAGAATCAGTTGTTTCTTTGTTCATTTCAAATAAATGAGCCAAGATGTAACCAGCAGGTAAACATGCAGTCATCCCTCCTTGCTGCGATTATTTAGTTTTCAAACTGTTTATAATCAAAGTACATTGCTTGCATCTCAGTAAAATATAAGCATAGAAATGTCTAAACATAAAATTATGCAGTTAAAAAAAATATGATGATACTTTGCCTAGTCAAATCTTCCTTTTTTGCTTATGTACTGAATAAGTAGTGCTACCAGAAGATTAATCAGCATGGGAGGCATTATACTCTGAAGGAAAGATGGGATGTTCAGATGTATTCTCCACATGAAAAAAATATATTTTGCTTTCTGAAGATTTGCGTGTTACACTCTGATGGTGCCCAAGTTATGAGAGAGTGTATACTACTTCATGACCAAGGTCAAAAATTATTATTCACTTGGAAACTATGATAGGGAAGTTGAATATACTCACCTCTATACTCTCATTAACAAATTCTGTGCTGTTTCTGGGCGAATACTGTGACTTGATTGATAACACAGTCTAGAACCCTGTTGTAATAGCAAGTCTGCAGGAGACTTTATCCTATGCTCATGCACAGTTAGAGGCAGGGACAGAAGATTATGATGGTAACAGATTATAGGGAAAGGAGAAGAGATACATAACCAGTGGCTCAGATTATGCTGTGGAAGAGTTCACTTTCAAGTCCATGGACAGAATCAGATCCTCGGAATGTTAATTCTTATCTTTTCTGTAGACTGAAGATACACCTGCAGACTATACAGTCTCTGTTCTACTTAAAATCTATCTGCTGGGTAGCTTAATACTGGGACAAGTGCTCTGCTGATCCACATTAGAGTACAAAGTTTTTGGCATTCCCAGGGGAGGGGTCATGGTGGTGAGTATGGTAATGCTGGTGACTGGAGTCCCATTACATGTCATGGGGTATGAGGAGAACTTACCCTGGTAAGAAGATCTGACAGCTATGCTCCTTTTCCTTCTTAGTGAATAAGTGCATTTGTAGTTGCCCCGTTCTCTGTCCCACTGGTTGTCTCTTCCTGTGTCTGCAATGTCGATTTTTCAAATCTAAGCATGGAGAGGATGTGCACTGGAAAGGCAAATATGTTGCGACACAGCTTATCTCCAAGCATGGCAGAACGTTGTGCTGTGCGCCCGCCTACCCTACATCCGTGCTTTTGCCTCTGGTGAACTGTGGCCACCGTTCTTTTAGGATTTGGGTACAGAATAGGAACCCGAACACCACCATTCTTTCCTGTTTTAAGTGATGCCTTCCGTACCCTAAGGGCAGCGTAGTGGGAATGAGATGAGACCTGGCCCTGCCTTTGCTGCGTAAGGGGAGGAACTGGGCTGATGTAAATACGGCTGCTCTTCTGGTCCTAGAGAGGAGTCCAGAACAACGAGCACAGGGTGGAACAGCAATTCAAGCTCTTCTGCTCCTGCAGAAGGGAATCTCTTTTTCAAGAGAGTCAGAGAGAGTGCCAACCCCAGGGAGTGCCTGGCAGCGAGGCCGAGTTGGAACAGAGCTGGGGAGGGCTGGTGGGTGGTGTGGCCTGGGGCTAATGGGCTACTGTATTGCAGCTCCCCAAGGATGCTCTGCCTTTGTGAGTGGGCCCAGGGTTGCCAGCTTGCCCAAACCTTGCAGTATTTAGGGTATTTTAATAAAATTCCACTTTCTGAATTCATGTGATTCTACTAGAAACCCATCTTCCATTCAAGAATAAAAAGATACATTTCTGGCTCATAAGCTTGAAAATATGAACCATAAGGGCTCAAAACAAAAGGCTAGTAAAAATAAATGCCTTACTGGGTTTTTTTTTGGAAGAAAAACCAAGATGAATTTAAGAGGAGGTTTTAGTCTGTTTTTTTATATCTTCAGGAGAGAGAAAACACTTGAGCCTCTTTCTGTGCATTCAGGGTGTCATTTTAGAACCTAAGATAGTTCATGTTCTGCAGGTCTGCATAATATTCTACTTAGTTGTGCTGTCCTGTAGCTGTATGGTGCAGAAATGTCCTGTACAAAGGAGCACGTAGAATTGTTTTAGAAAAAAACAAACGGGGGAAACAGGGAAGTGAGCTGAACATGTGTGAAAAGATGTCAAACCAAAACCAATGTAGCACATTATCACAGAAGGTCAAGATTTACTTGGAACTCGATGATCTTTAAGGTCCCTTCCAACTCAAGCTGTTCTATGATTCACTGGCATACATGGTATGAGCTGTTGAGCAACGTAGAACAATGACTTGCTCTGTGTGCTCACTCCTAATTCCTCAAAGAAATGTTGCTTTTATTGACAGGCTGGTGTTAATTATTAGTCTGCGTATTGCTGATGTAGCCAGTGCTATAGCTTAATACAGTCTTGTGATCCCAGTATTTTCTGTTTCCTTCAGGGGTTTTTTTGGTTGGTAATTTGGTGGGGGCTTTTTGGTTAGTGGTTTGTGTGTTGTGGGTTTTTTTGTGTGTGTACATTGATTGGTTGTTTCTAATTTCCAAAGTTTGGACAAGGATTTTCCTGAGCTTCCATACATGCTGCAGAAGGAAATCAAAGGGCCAGTCTCATCCCTGGCTTCTGCATCTTAATAGATTTTCTGAGGGGGAGGGAGTGTCAGATATATTCAGTAGCTCTTTGTGAGGGGCTCAGACTCCTGCAGGTTTTTTCTTTATAAGAGAGAAAAAAGCAAAAAAGGTAAAAGCATAGCTACTACTTGATTGCGACTTGGATGTGCTGGCAGCTAAGAGCTAGTTTGTTTATTTATGTTGCAAGAAGGAGTAGGCTAGTATATTTGCTGGACTCTGATCTCTGGGTAGCACAGGAGCCCTTTCAATAAATTAGCAAGTACGGAGAACGTTCTGGGGGTGTTTGAGGATGACAGAATGAGTTGCTTGCTTGTGGGACTTCGCTGAAGCTTCCTGCATTTTTTTTTTTCATTAGGGCTGTGCTCTAGGAGACTAAGTCAAATTTGGAAGGCAAACTCTATTTTGAATTAATATTGTGTATTTAGTTATGTCATTATGCGCTCACTTAACAAGACTAGAGAAGAGAAAATGAGAAGATAAAACCAAATTAAGTTGGTATGGTCAATAACTTCACCAGGGAAAGGGCTACTGAAGGTGGAACTGGCTGTATTTTACTACTTCTGGGTCAGTTCTTAGTTCATCTGCTTCTTTTCAGTTCTAGAATTGCTGCAATTGTCTTTGACATCTCCCTTTTCTATGGTCTTCAGCCCCACAGCTCTTGATCTGTGTGTCTGTAAGGAGGCACAGGCAGGGTTTAATGCAGCAACGTCACTTCAGTATTCTCTTTCTCAATAAATTAACCATCAACATTGACCACTGACTGCTGTATTCATCTTATACTTTTCCCTGTTTTCACCTACCCTCATGATTTTTTCCTTCCTTTTCTGAGTTGATCTCAGCAAAATTTTGTTCCAGTCCCCGCTGTTGGGGAAGTGTCTGTAGCCCCTACGGGGAGTAGGAGAAAATGGGTCAGAGCTGCAGAGGCAGCAGCAAGATTCGGTCTTACTGGAATGAGCAGGAGGCCAGGAACAGAGAAGTGCTGGAAGCTTCGTGCTGTGGTTCTGTGGGATAATAACACAGCTCTGATGGCACACTAATTCAGTTTTTTTACTTTTAGGAACCACTAAGGCCATATTGATGCTTCCTTGACTGTGCTAGTTCATTATCATACAATGTAATTATGTGATTCTGGTATACAGTTTGTAGGACCTATTTTCTGAGGCCTGTTTCTTGGCAGATCTAGCTGATAATGTGGCTTCCAAAAAATGTACATTAAAGGGTCAAACTGCTGTGCTGAATAAATTAGTATTTGTATTTTAGTGAGATTTGGGGGGTCTGTAAAATCGCTAACTTAAGGCCAGTCCAAGCCCTAAAGAATTCAAGTTAAAAAAAACCCCAAACCATAAACAACAAACATAAGCATATATGATAGGCTCAAGTGAAAATCACAAACTTTTGGAAGGAGTTTAGCTGTAAATTGGAACCTTAGACCTTTGGGGAGGGTTTATAATTAAAAATACCAAATAAAACTCTGATAGGAGCCTTACAGTGTCATTGCTGACATTAACATTAGGCTGCCTTAATGGGATCGACAGAGGCTTTCCTCCTGCTTGTTTAATAATGTATTTCCTCTTGGAGGAAAACTGTGGTGGTAAAACTCAGCAAAGCCAACAATGTGTCTCATAAACAAATTCATTTCCTTCTTCAAACATTGTTTCATTCAAGAGCAATACATTCAAAATTCCTGTTAGCTCTGGGTCTTTAATTGGTTCCTTTTGCAGGAGTGGAGCAGCCATTCTTTGAGCCTCCCTTGAAGTTTGCTGTTAAAATCTGCTGTGTTGTCTCCTGTTGGGAATGCGTCCTCTACTGAACTGCAGCAGGGGAATGACCTTGATAACATGCTTGGTGTATGGCTCTATTCAGAGTTTCTTAGGAAAACCCCACACATTTCTTTCTAATGGTGAGCATTTGCCTGTCACAGGTAAAAAAATCACCCTTGATGTTTCTTTAGAGGGATGCCGTTGAATTTCAGGTTCGTTTAATGATTTTTAACCCAAACAAATGAGCGAGACCTGTTCCTGGAGTGAGGAGATCTCATTTCATCTGTCTCTGAGAAAGCCTCAGCTGCTCTGCTTCTCCCAGAAGCTTACTTAGCAAGGCCCAAGGAAGGGGTAATAGGGCACTTCCGTTTGTTTAACTTCAGGCATAGCTTTTGCTGCATTTCTTGATTAATTGATTTTTCATTTTTCACACAGTACTGTGGTGTACAGATGTGATTTCATTACAGTTTTTTTTTAATTGACACTATACAGTCTCTTTGCCTCCAGCTAGTGAATGTAGTTATTTGAAATGTAAATGTTTCTGTGTTACATCTAGTGTTTAATGTTCTGTACAGAGACAGAAATGGAGAGAGTGAAGGTAAAGGAGAAGTGATACAATCTCAATGATTTTGCGGCTTCAGACTCAGTGCTGAATATATCTGGGAGGAATAAGTACCCATTTGCGAAGTGTTTCAGTTTAGTTCAGCTTCCAGTTTACTGTATTCTGTAGGCACGAATGAAATTCAGATTGCTAGTTGCCAGACATTCATTGATATAGTTATGCAACTGAAGTTACCTTGATTTTAGGATTAGTATTGCCTGGTAGAACATTAATGTTTCCTGGAAGGCTGCAGTTTAATGTGTTCCTTCTTTTTGGGGGAGGGGGTCGTTTGGAATTTTTTTTAAATACTTTTAGCCAGTAGGGGACACACCATGTGATTGCAACCATGTAGCAGGAGTGGTAAGTAAGGCTAAAGCTATGGAAGAGGGTCTGTGGTGTAACCCGCGGCAGAATATATTAAATTAAAACTATTCATTAGATGCTTTCTAGTGACAGAATCAACACTGGCTTTTGAACCATTTATCAATTAATGAGAAACCAAAGTTGTAATGAGTATGGTGATGAACATTGACAAGTTATAGTAGAAGCTTGTGAGCAAAAAGAGGCCAGAATGAAATATGGCACGGGGTCCGTGTTCCCTCACCCAGCCCTGAATAATGAAATAATTTAATAGAAGTTGCCATTGCTGGAAAGAAGCATAAACACACAGCCCTGCCCTGTGAGCCCGCGCTCGCTTCCCGTAGTGATAACTAAGTCAGTGTGCTGCTGTGCTCTGTAAATGAAATGAACTTCCTTGTGCATAGATGAGGCCCTCAGCAAAGAAAATACACGGGGTTTGTTGCGCTGGGTGGTAAAAGCCTTCTGTTAGCCCTTAGCAATGCTGACTGAAAATTACGTGGCTTGCTGCTGTAAGCCCCAAAGGCTGCGTCATGCTGCTGCTGTGCTTCTAGTTGCCGCTGCCTGATTACCAGGAGGAGAGTTGGTCTTCCCCCAGTCCTGTGAGTGCTGCCTGGCCTCTCCTCAGCCTTTGTTCACTCTGAGAAGCAGCAGGGGAAGAGAGGCTTGTGCTGTTTTACCAGTCCTCTGCTTAGGTCCTCCAGACAGCCAACATTCACAGTTAAGATAGAGTTAATAGGGATTTTCTTCTCTTCTATCCCACCCTCTTTGTGTCGTGCGCTTGTTTGGGCTGTACTTTCTGAAGAAAAAGTCTGAAAATGTATTTTAATGATACTTGATCCTCTAAACTGTAGGTAGCTTTTGGAAAATTTTGATTTAGGCACAGAGGCACCTTTGAGCTTTAAACAACATGACCTTCTGTCTCTAGGTGCTTCCACACAGCATTTATCTACAGATCAAGGTAAATTTTTACCTGAGACACTTCTTCTGAAGGAACTGCTTCTGAAGAAATAGAATAGAGCGCTTGATTTTTTTACTTTTTTAAATCACTGCACATCTGAAAGCGGGTGCCACCAGTGGGTCACAGGCATCTGTCTAGGGGCAGACTTCTAATGCAAAATGAACTTCTAAGTTCATTTTGACACTAAAGCTGTGGCATTCTAGTAACTGAAGGCTCCACATCTCTGTGTCTTTTACTCCTTCAAGTTGGGTGACCTTATTGCAGTAGCGCTGTTTTTAGGAGAAAAGAGATGCTAACCTTATCATCTTGGCTTTATTATAGTTAAGGTTGCATCTGAAACAATCCCCAAGGTAGTTTCTTTACTCATGTTTTTAGTTACAAAGCATCACCAAAATAAATTGGATTCAGTTTTTTCTATCAGTGTCATGTATTATGGAGAGCATTGTGAGCTGAAATGTATGTAGATGGCTAGCAACTTAAGGTCATTAAGTTATTTTATATTTTCTCAGTTAGAAGATGGTGGGGTACCCTGGTTGGTAGGCCTAGTGTAGGATCAGAATAGAATTGGACTCTATCTTTCATCTAAGGAGTTGCACTGTTTTAAAGAAAGGCATGAAATATTTAATATTTATTGCACTTACAGCACAAATTCTGTTCAGAGAAATATTCAGTGATTAGGAATGATTCAGTCTTGATGAATTACCCTGCCTTCCCCAGTGATATGGCTAAAAGATGCTTCTAGATGGCTTCGTTTTGTATGACTGATGTGAAACAGTCCCAAGAGACTGAAGAACTTTCTAAGGAGGGAATACATTGTCCTCATCGCATCAACAGTCCTTTCTTGGGTACATTGTGACATCCTTTCTGTGGGTTGTGTTTGTCACCGTGCTGTATGGGAGATGTGTGCGTAACAAATCCAGTGGAAATAAACAGTGTTTTCCCCCTTACGAATATTTGATCTATGATTTATTTATCCACCCAAACTTGGACTAATAGCATGTTAAATGCTGCCTGTTTGTTTTCCTGTTGACATATTTCCATCAGCAGTGTCTTGTCTATTATGGGCAGGAAAAATATTAGCAGACTTATAAAACAATGGTTTAACGAGACCAACTCTTTGTTGTAAGCTAGATGGACTCCACTTGGGAAAATAATAAGAGATTAGGTGGAGGGGCAGGGTTTTTTTTTTGTCTACTGTGAAATTGTTCACATTAGACTGAAAGAAGAGTAAATTGAGACTGACTGACTCCACCAGAAGGTCAGACACTGACCAGTGCTGACAGACCGGTGTCTGCCACGACAGAGCCCGAGCTGTGTAACTGCACAGAGACCTGAGATCCCTTTGTTTTGCACCTTAGTCGTGGTGGAAAGAATCAGGCTTGATATGAAAATTATATGAAAATGCCTAGTGACAGCAAGCAAGTCAGAGAGAGCTGCAGGTAAGAAGTACCAGTATTTTGATAGGCAAAAAGATGCTACAAGAGTAGCATCCTGCCAGAAGTTATCAAACCTGCTTAATCTGTGCTTTTCATGATCTGATGGTGAGTTCACTTGCTCACATCTGTAAAAAAGATAAATCAGTGGGAGTGTTAAAGCAACGAATGTCAAATTTGGCTGTAGGGTTTGGGACCCTGTGGGCACCCATGGTTAATTCAATTAATCAGGAGTCAGAACTCTCGTATTTCTCTCTGCTATGCCCGTACCCTCCCCTGTGACTCTTGGCAAGGTAGTTGCTTTTGGGTTTTTTGCCTTGTCTATTTGTCCAGGAAAGGTAGAAGCCCTTATTACATGCTTTATACAATACTTAGTTCAGTGGCTGTTTCTGCTGCTACAACTGCTGAGTCCATTGTAATAAGATGAATAATAACTGAGAATTTTGTCAAAGGTGTCTCGTATTGCTTGTCATTGTCTAAATAGCTGCTTTTCTTGGTCCTCAGAGTATCTTTTCTACTTGAAGAAAAGTTTTCACTACACAAAGCATAAACTTTTGCCTTTAAAATTGGCAACAGCAAAGGAAGAAAGAATGGCTCCTGCTCATCTTTATTTCAAATGTTACTTTAGGTTCAGTGTGGCTTTGAGCTAGTCCTAGTTCGAGGCTGCATTCAGACCGCAGAGGTTCCTCTCTCCCTGGTGCATATTGACAATATGCTTTCTGGCGTACAAGAGACAGGCTGTCAAAGACATGTAATTAAATAACAATATGGAGGGTGGCATGCTTTCATTTGAAAGACCAGCGCACAAAATCTAAACATTTTAAATTATTTCTGCTTTGAATGGCTGCAGTAGTTCATGGCTGGTTATCTCCTGTTTCAAAGACTTCCGGCATTGAGGAAAACAGCTTTCCTAAAAGCTGCTGGCAGTTCTGGTATGACTCCTTCTAGTCTCCTACACTTTTTCCTGTTCATTTCTTTTTTACGTTTTAAGAAAACATTTTGATTTTCCTGCAATCTTTGATATTGGGAGATATGAGCAGAAACACAGACGTGTATCTAATTGTGTGCTTGGCCTTATCTTTGTCTGCAAGGCTGGTGTTTACCTTTGAAAAGGAAATTATTCTTTTTGAACAATTATAGCCTCTAAGCTTTCATCATGTCTCTCTAATTTGTAGTGCTTTGCTTCTAGTGCACTGTCGGATGCTTAGTAAAGTTTTAGGAAGATATTGTCCTTAACAAAAGGGAAGTAATCTATTTTTTTATTTAAAGAAAGCTCTTTTTAACAATAATCTGAGCTAATCAAAATATTCTTGATAAACTAGTGTTTTAAGGCAAAGCTAAATTACTGCAGTAGGTAGGAATTGAGCAGCTGTAGGAGAGAGAAAGGGGAAGGCTGATTTACGAGCAGTTCTGCAGAAGAGGACCTGGGGCTCACAGATCAATGGTAACTGTGTATGAGTGGGCAGTGCTGGGTTGTTTTAGAAAACCAGGCCTTCTGCTGGATGTGTACGAGCTGGAATATTGACTGCAGTTGACTGCAAGATGGAAAGACAGCCTTCTCATCTACTGAGGATTGGTGGGGCTGGAGCTGAAGTGCTATCTCTGGAGAACCAAAATGAAAATAACCAGTAATATACGATGTGCAACCTATGAGAAAAGAAGGAGGTTTTACCTTTTGGCTTAAGAAAGCCAGGCTGTGGGAGATGCAAGAGTGAAACAGATGTGATGATAAGCCCTGGAGATAGGGGTGTACAGATCTTGTACTTGTAGAGAAATTGTAGTTAATCAATTCTCCTTGAGCAAGTTGAACACAAGACCTAATGATTTCAGATTCATTCAAATTAGACCATGAGAAAAAACTTATGTAAGAGTAGAAATTGTTAAGCAGTGGACTAGGTTGTCTGGCAAGGCTGTGCAGTCTTCCTGTGTGGAGGCCTTTAATGACAGGTTTAATCTAATGAACTCTTACTTGTGCAAACAAATGCTGTTTGCTGGGTTTATAGGAAGGGAATGATTTTTTTGTGTGTATTTTTTGATCTTCTTGCTCATACCAATTGTATTCAAATACAAAAAGAAACTAAGTAACATTTTCAACCTTACTTCCAATTCCTAGAAAATACTAATTACCCAATGTCCTTTACAAAACTCAGGGCTGGTTTGAATGGTTCCTGTTCACCATGAGATTGAGTCTCGTGCAGCCATTGTATAACCTCAAGAGATAACGTGCTCCAGGAGACTTGGGGAAACTAGGGAAACATGCTTTTACCTACACCCAGCTTAGAACAAAGCAATTGTGCAGGTGTGGCTTGAAAGATGAGCCACACTTAAACCTCATTTTAATGTGCAAAAGATTTTCTATAGAATATTTTCTACATAGTCTAATAAAAAGTAATGGATGAAAAAAGAAAAATTGGTCTACTTTCAGTACATTAAAGCATGTAATAGCATAAGAACATAGAATAATCATGATGTGAGAACAGAGGAGGGGCATGTATTTACTTTCAACCTCTTGAGGTGCAGGGGGCTTAAAAAAAGCAATAGGTAGGTAGTACCTAGCTAAAGTAATGCAGTATTTCCTACTGTAATAGTACTATGTGTCTCTGAAGTCTCATCAGTCTGTGGTTATTACAGAATACCTTAAACTAAGAGGATGGCACAATAAATTAAAACTTTAATAAAACTTAATAAATTGTGATAGTTTTCCTGGATGAGGGTGGTGTCATACTTACCATAATTCACAATAACTGGCCATGGTAATTTTTCCTGTTTTCTTGTATCTGCTTGGTGCCCACAGGATTAAGTGTACAGTTAAGTGCTTAGCAGAAGTTGGGTCCTTAAATGACCCTTCTGTATTTCCTTTGTCATAGCACTAAATCTGCTGCGCTTCTTGAACTTTATCTGAGTAAGTGCTGCATACTGTATTTATATCAGACGCTTTTTTTTTGTTTGCATTTTGGCTTTATGAAATGTCAGAATCAATCTTATACTAATGAAATGTCCAAATTTCATCTCAGCTATGAACAGAGCTGCTAATCCTATAAGATGTTTACTTTCTGCCTCTCTGGCTATGTATAGTAACAAAGAGTCTGCCAACCTAAGCACTGCTGACAAAACGTCTCCGTACTGCTAGTCAGTCTAATAAATGTTATTTCATTGAGTAAAGATTTAAAATTAATTAATTAAATGTTATTAAAATCCCTTGCAACCTTTGACAAGTTTGCTTTTACTGCAGGCTGGTAAAAGTAGTTACCCAAGTGCTGCAGAAGTACCTCCTGAATCCCACACAATTCAGTAATTTTTATGCTTTAATCTTACAATTTCTTAACTTCAATCAGTATGGAATACAGCTTTTCATGGTAGTGGCTGCATTTTGGGCAGCAACGTAGAGGGGAAAGGAAGTCTGTTCCAAGGGATGCAAAACTGACAGGAAAAATATAAGCCAAAGGCCACTCTGAACAGAGCATAGCCTTCCTAGCAAATCATGTGGCAAGTTAAACTCAACTTTTTTTATTGTGGCATTCTCAAGGTGAGAGCTATGTAATTCTTAGCATGAAATTTCAGGCTGCTTTGCCTGGTGAAGGCTGCAGTCACACAGTTCACAGGCACACTGTCCGCAGGGGAGTGTGGGCGTGTTTGTGTATGTAGTGGCGTTTTTTACTTTTAGTTTCTAAGCCTCAGGCCCTGATTTTCCACATCTATGCATTCTGAGTAGCCCTTGGCACTTATGCAAACACCACCAGAAGCCTGCTCAGGCAGAATGGTGTGTTTATTTGCCCTGGCATGGTGCCTGAGGAATTACCCAGGAATAGGGCCCTGGTGTGCTGACCACCATAGAAAAAAAGATCTCAACAAATGTTTCTCAGACTTCGAGTACCCAGGGAATGCTTTCTTTTAGCCAGGAACTGCTCGGTAGATGACAGATGTGGCCAAGCAGCCCTTACCTTGTGCAGCAGTCCTATGAACGGTCATTAGACCTGTTACTGAGCCTCATAGTTCTACTGGACAGCAGCCAGCCGGTAGTTACGTGATTTTGGCAGTTTAAGACCAGATCTTGCAGCACTATGATGTGACATGAGGCCTGGCTGTGTTATCTCTAATTCTGTGTTTATTTAGGCAGCGGCACTGATGCAGCAAAGCAAGTACAAATACAGTCATAATTTTCTTGGATCGTAAGATCTTTCTCTCAGAAATCAGTCTCTGGTGTGGCCAGAGGAGACGCTGTTGATTCACTTTCTTTAAAGAAAGTGATCAAGATTTACAGTATTGGTACCTTCCTTGTTTCAGGCTGAACAAGGAAGGTCCACTTTTCTAGGTGACCCACCATTGCCTTTCATGGGTTCAGAAGCAGGAGCCTATAAAAACTGGAAGTGACGTTTATTCACAGTGTATGTCCTTAGTTATTGAAAAACATGAAAAACAGCAGCCCATGGGCTTCTATTCTTGACAGTTAGTTGTGTTTTCCTCTTTTAAGAGACTTGTCCATGTCTGATTCTCAGACTTTGATTCTCTGTCCTTGTTTAGTTCAGGTTGCTGGAGTTCCTGTATACCTTACAGTGTCTTACTCTGGTATCTGTGAGGGATTTACCATCAAATCCATGGTATAGCATGACAAAGAAGTACTGATTAAATAAATGGTTTCCTACGGTGACATGAGACCAAATACACCTTTCTACTAGCTCTACTCAAAATGATCCTTAAGCAGCCCATAGACTTAAGAACTTGCTACTCAGGAAGTCTCAGGGAGAAAGGTGTCATCCCTCAGTGCCTGATTGAGAACCATTTTCTGTTTAGTATTTTTAACCTTCTCCTTCTGTTTATGCTCTGCCACTTAATGTAATGCCCATTTATTGCAGACTGCTTTTAGTTTGGCCCTTTTAAAAGCTCCCTGCGGCACAATGATGCCTAGAAATTAATGTATTCCCTTCCTGCACATCAAGCAGATGAGTGTATATTGAGTTAGCGTCTCTAACATTTAGCTAATTTCTTTTCGGAGCATAGTTGAATCACTGCTACATACCAAACCCATTTGTGGCCCTTCCTCCTTAAACTATTGGGATGCGTAGATTTATACACACAATATATTTAGTTTTAATTGCAAAGTGCTTGTGTGACTTGCAGGTTTTTATAAAATCCCTAGTCTGAAATATGCTACGCTATGGGGCAGCATAGCGCTCCAGTTGCTGAATGTGGCTGGATTCAACAGGAGCATGTGTGAGGCATCCAACGTGAGAGGCATTCCAAGACCTTCAACTGGTTGTCTTTGTCACCTTTGCCCACCGGGCTTTTTCTTACTGGTTGGAACAGAAGTTGTCTTTGAAAAGATTACTGCTGAGGACTTCAGTAAACGTGTCATTGTAGGGACATAACATGTGTTCCAGCTAACTGTGCATCCAGGTTAGGGTAACTCCTGCTTCTCCTTCCCGAAAGTGAAAGAAAACCCTCTCTCAACATTTGTATTACACAATACCATGATTGTTACTTCTCATCTGTGGTTGAGGTCACTCATTTTTACATATAAATGGCGCTGCCTTATTTTCTGTCAGAAAATGGAGGTATCGCTCCATGTACCTGCAAATGTATCACATCCCCTATTGCTGAGGTAGTCAGCAGAAGTACCTCTTTGGATGAGCATCACTCCGGTCCTATTTTTCTAGCCTTACCTTAAAGAAAAGTGCCATCACACTCAGAACTAATGATGCCAACTTCAGATTGTGTTGTGATCGTCAAGGTAAAACACTGTACGGATGATTTCCTGGAAATCCCCCCAGCCCCTTAAGGTAGAGAGAGTACCCTTTCCACTGCACTAAAAAGTCTTAGATGTTCAAGTAAAGTCTTAAAAATATAGATTTATTTTAAGCACGAGAAACATCGGGATAGGCACAATTATAAACATTGAAAGATTAAACATGGCAAGGAGATTGCAGCCAGACAGGACAAGCAATAACTTAGAGGCAGAGGTTACCATTTCACATATGAATACTTGTTGAAAGTTGCTTGGTTTTGGTACTAGACATTCTAGACTTTGCTCATCTTGGTTTTAATTTGAAAATATCCTGTCACTCCACGCCTTCAAAGTTTTTAAGTATTTGCATAAATACCCATATATTTAAACACTGTATAAAGTGCATTCAAATGAAGGAAGGAAAAAGGTAAAGGCCCAATTTCCAGTGCGCTAGAGGGGTCTGAGGCAAAACATACTCAAATCGTTGACTAGAAGGAGCTTAGTTTCGAATCCAACCCTAAGAACACATTGAGTAATGGCACAGTAATGCAAACATGGTTTCTAGGAGACAGCTTTAGAGTAGCTACTAACTGCTAGAACTATGGCTTGAAAGCATATTTGCCTTTTAAGTTTTGTGGAGCAAGGTCACATTCCTCTGTTGATAGTTGCTAGAATAAAAATATGCTTAAGTTTGATACGTGCCTCCTGATGTGATCCTGAACAGTTGATCCTGTAAACAATATTTATTTTGAAACAGTCCATTAATTCTTGGGGTTTATTGTTTGCACTTTCCTGTAGACTGTGAGCTGCTGTCTTGGAATTTCGATGAGTTTTTTGTTGCTAGAAGTGCAGCTATTTCCATATTTAACTAGCCTTTAAAGCCTAAAGCTATTTCTCTTAACATCAGTGAATCAGCATGTCTTGCTCAGAAGCTTAGGCTTAATAGTTCACAAGCAGTTTAAGAGAAGTCTAAGGACAGTGAAAAGATAACACCTGCTTCAGCTCTCAGCTGCTTGTAACTCATTTGTGTCTCAGAAGCTTGAGAAAGAATGCTAAGGGATACTGCAAATTAAAACACGCTGGCATCATTCTTTTCTCTTAAGACACATGGGGAATGTAAAGGAATTGAGCAGCACCAAAAATTCCACTTGTTTTTATGCAAGTGGACTCCTCAGTGCCCCTTCTGAGGGGACACTTCAGAGCTGGAGCCTCTTACCCCTCCTAGCCCATCCATTGCTTTTGTGGAAACATGAACTTGAAAGACAGTGAACAACAACATCCTCCGTGTTGTGCTACTGACATCAAGAATAGAATACTTAACAGTTATTTTTCCCTTACATTCAAACAGGAATAACTCCTCCTGATATGAAAGCAAAAAAAAATATTTTTTTTTCTAATTGTAACTTCCATCTCTATATCAGTTGTGCTTATGAACAGCTAAGGAGAAGATCCTGTAGAATTCAAGAGCTGAATTCTTTAACTGTTCTCAGTCATCCTTTTTGTCAGAGGTACTTGAGTTATCCTCTTCATTGCCTTCAGGACAGACTTTATTTCTTGCAAGTGGTGTTGTTTCTGAGACTGACATTGTACTCTTTCTAACTGGACTGTGTTTGACTTCAGGTGATGCAATGTCACTCTCTTCCAACATGTCTAACTGGTATCTCTGTAGCTCTAGGTATGTAGTAAACAACTTGGCATATTCTGGATGCTTGAAGGCAAAGTCCTTGAACTCATCTGAAAAACACAGATATTATAGTGCATCAACAGAATCAAAGAAAATTTCAGTGCCTGCTCCTTTTACTGAAGCTCCTCTCCAGTTACTTTCCTCTGAAACATTTCAAGCATATCACACAAAGTATCTAGGTCTGTGCTTCAACAGTTTTCCTGAGAGATAAGGTATGAAAACCATCAGATAATTTCAGGGAGAAAAAAGCAGGAAACTCCCCCTGTGGAGGTGACTGTCGGAGTGCTCTTTATTACAAAAGGACATAACTTACCGTAGGACAGCTTCCCGGTTTCATCTGCGTCTATTTCTTTGAAAAGCATAGAAACATCAAGTTCAGGCACCCCCAGAGCTGACTGAATGATACAAGCAAACTCATCTTCCGTTATAGTGCCATCCTCATCCATGTCAAAGAGCTGGGAAAGACATTACGTGTAGAAACACGTGAGCATCACTTTGCCTACGACCCTTCTGTGTGAATTATCCACCTTTATTGGGTTCCTGGTATTCCAAAGGTGATCAGCAAACAGTGCACAGGATTTGAAGAGTCTGGTTGCATCTCAGCTACTTTCTGTTGCAAGAGATCTTATGTATTTTTCCTAGAATAAGACTAAGCAGACACTTAGTAAAGCAAGGTACATGCTGTAGTTGGGATTAGAATATTCTCTAATAGGGAAAGCATGTAACATTTGCAAAAACAAACTTCACAGCATTAGTTCAGTAATAAAACTCATACAAAACTGCTAAAAACAAACCCTAGAGGCTTATGTTATTGTCACCATGAGGGTCTATTGGATTCAGCCACTCTACCTCAGAACATCTTAGGTCTTAGTCTTCATTTTCATTAAGCTATGTCACATCTTTCATCAGTGTAAACTTGCCACAGTTTATGCACTGACAGAAAATACCTAAATTTTAGTATATGTGATCTGTCACTCACTAAGAAATTACTGTAATTAAGCAGGATTTTTGGTGACTGGAATCCAGGCAGTAGAAGCACAGTGATCAACCCATCCTTCCCAGGGTGGTGACAGTAAGCATCTGCCATGAATCAACCCCTTGAGACATACAAGGGCTGGCTGGAATTCTTAAGTACCTGCTACAGGCAAACTTTCTCATCGCAAAGCAAAGTACATTTAGAAAACAGATAACAAAGAAAACCCATAGTTCCATTTCAGACTGAAACAGGCTTTTACCAGCTGAACTAGGCATTTCCCTCTGAAACCAGGAATTAAACCAAGTTACTAATTTTAATATCAGTGCAGCTGTTAGGACACTGAAGAGTATAGTCTAGAGAACAAAACAATCAAAGAGCAACGATAGCTGTTAGGCTTACTTCTTCACAGGACTCTGTCATGATAAAGCATCCCTGAAAAAGCACAAATAACTTTCAACAGCTGTAGCACTTCTCTGTAAAGCAGCCAGTGGATATAATTGATTGCCATAAAAGTTCTGGTACTTTCTGAGCATGGACCAGTATTAAAAACTATCCAGTTTAAGATGAACATGATCCATATCTCAATATATAGTTCAGTGTGGCTCATAAGAACGGATTAGTGTGTAAAATATCTGAACCTGTGTCAAAGATTTACTGAAAAGGAAGTCACTTGAGCATTTTCCTATTAAAGGATTCAAAGACTGAGCATCCCTGGTCACATATTGACTGCCTGCATCTGAGATCCGAAAGGAGCTACTGCTCCTTGACTGCTTGTACTACCAGGCCACTATAGTACAAGCCAATTGATGATCTTAGATGTAGCCCAATTTTGGATGTGCCAGTCCTGAATAGCTATTTCTTGATGTTTTTTCACCATGTACTTTGTTAACAACAGTGAGACTATTGAGCAGTTGACCCACGCTTGCTCCATCTATTGCCTGGCTTAGATGTTGAAGAATCACAGCAGAAAAAACCTCAGGCAAAAAACCTGCAAGTGCTGCTGAATCATTTCTGGAGTTAGCCTGACAAGTTACATATTCATTAGTGCCTTTGTGTGGCTTTGGAAACCCTTTTCTATGAAGCTGATGCCTCCAATTCTCCCCTTTCACTTCACACTCTAAATGTCAATTGGTTTAAGAGTATTACTTGCATTTGCATAACAGATTGAAGCTATAAACTTATGATCTGAAAGCTAATGGATTTACAGTCAGTCTTGATTTGTCAGCTTTGTAGATTTACACTAAATTGAACTTACCTTAAATGCCATCCGAATAGTCTCTTCTGTGTTGGCTGGGTTACAAAGAATAGACAAACCAATTACATATTCTCTGAAGTCGATGGTGCCATCTCCATTCTGTAACCAAAATACGCATGGCAGTAGTTAATATTGCAAATCACTTTAAAAGCTGTTATATAAATCAGCTACACAATGGACACTAAGACAATTTACAATAATAGAGGTATATGTTCTTGCTGGAAAAAATACTAACAGCTCGTTAAATACATGTAATACTAGGGCTGAAGTAGCAATAGGCATATTTTCAATAGCTAGAAACTAGGTGTCAATTTCTATCTTTACAAACACCCAAACAAAAAAGATTTAAAACAATTTATGCATAAGATCTCCAAGAAGCCTCTAACAAGAACTAGAATACATGTGTTTAAGGTAACTGCAACAGCTCATGGAGCACTGGCAGTTGCTAAAGTTCAGAGACCAACCCAAAATCCTAAAATAAGCAGGCCACCAGTGAGGCTCTTGCCTTCAGTTAATTCTTCCCAAGAATCTCCAGCAATAAAATATATGTCGGCAAAAGCACAACCTGGTTTATGCAGTAAATCTGCATGGTCTACCTTAAGCCTTTCTTTGAAGCAAAAGCATCGCCCTACCTGCTAGTGTGAAGCCAACACACTGCCCTACCCTTTAAGCCAGAAATGCGATGAATTCATTGTAGCCTCTCTGATAGTTCCAGGTTTGATCTGACCGAGCATTTCAATGTGCTAACTACAAAGCTACATCACCAGAACATTTGAAGCTTGCTTTAATGGGATTCATGTTTAATTCTATGTAAGCGGCATTATACGTGCAGATAGGGAAAACAGCAGGTGCCTGGTGAAAGATATGCTTAGGTCAGTAGTGTTCCTGCGACCACACTGGAAGTTTCTTGAGGGTTTTGGGAAACATCCTATGTGGGGAAAAGCCCTATACAAGCGTTAGGTGATGGGACACAGCAAAGTTAATGAAAGCACATTAGAGATGACTAGTAGCTGAGTTCACAATAAAAGCATTCATTAAAAACATTTTAGAAGCCAACATAAGCGTAAAGTGGAGTTCCCTTTGTGGCTAATGAGTTGTACGTTTCAAGAGGAAAAAGATTTTTTTTTAAAGTGGACTTCCAAAGTCTGAGAACAGCACAAAATTTTTTCAGCCAAGTGAGAGAGGTGTGGTGTCCTGGGTGAATCTGTAGTGAAGGGCCAGCTCTAGATACTATTTCTGGCTCTTTTACCAACTTCTAATGCCCACTTGAGCAGAACAACCTTAACCTTTGTGTTCTTGGTCTTCTGCTGTCCAGTATTGGAATATGGAGCTTACCAGGGAGAATTGCAAAGGCTGCTCTGTAGAGCACTTTGGATATCTTGGGGTCTATGAAATAGAGGTTTCTGTTATTGAATTTAGGCTTTAAGATAGTACGTGATTAACAAAATAATGTATTCAGTACTGATTTGTTATCAGGCTATGCATTTGATGAGATTTAAAACCGCTAAAGGAGAGTTTTATTTAGCCTTCAAAACCAATTCATGATTGTTTTGCACAGACAACTGTTATTTTCTTTATATCAATGGTCTAACCAATCCTTTTTGAAGACATGTGACCTTTGAACTTCTTGTACTTCTAAAACCCTGTGAATTGTAGTGAAACTTTTTAGCAAAGATACAAATAGTCTTCAAGTTACTTCTGTGTGTGTCTAAGGGATATAACTTTTGATAGTTTTCAACCATTAGAAAAGGACAGTATTCTCATAAATGACATTTAATTTACAAATCCATGCTCTCCTGCTGCAGTTTACCTTTAAATATTTTGGATTCATCATAGTTCTAACAGAGATAATAGTTCAAACCTTAAAATGTATCATTATAAACCCAAGCTCTTAAAACAACTGAAGCAAGAGCATAGATAATAATCGTTCAAAGTTCCATGGAAAATTATTCTGTGACAGTTTTATACACTGTATCCTTAGCATTGAATTGTTTGATGCAATTAGAATATCTTTTAAAATTAATTTTTGAAGTAAAGAATATGCATCACAGGAAAAGATTTGGCAAGTAAACTGTAAACAAAATAGCCTCAACTTCTAAAATAAGTTAACACAGCTACAGCTTCACATGGCAAAATCACAACAGCTCATAAGGGTCATATTAATTCACTGAAGTGCTAAAACCCAGTAACCAGAACTGAGTGCAGTCTGATACACACAACTCCAGCCATTTGAGTAGGAAATAAAGTTACTACGCTTGCAGGATCATGTTGTGACTAGCTCTACTAAACTCTAGGATGCTGGCTAACTTCCAAACGCTCCGGCATTTTGGTTAAGGAGAAATGACAGGGCTGTTGCGTGGGAAAAGAGATGAGAGTTAAACTGAAAATGCAGGAAAACTGTCAGTGCTTGTGCAGCACCTCTGTGAACAAGCACTTGCAAGAGTCTTCCTACACACATCTAGCTGTGTTTGCAGCCTATGCCCCCAAGAATATTTTGAGGAAGCAACATGTGAGCTAAGCACCAATTCTCTAAACAGCAAAACAGAACATCAATATTTAGGTATTTGTATAAAGTAATCAAAACATACTGTAACCTCAGCAACCCTTGTTTTCTTTAAGGAAACTAGATTTCTGCTGCTATTTTCACTATAGCATGCTATGGTACCTAGGTTGTTTTTTGGGTTTGGTTTTTTTTTTTTAATACACTAAATCTTACACTTTGGGAGACAAGGAAGTTTGCATTTCCATAAGCAGTCTACATTTAGAGTGGCACAAGGAGTGCAAGGCAGATGAAGTCAATAAAATTTAAAGCACTACTGCCTCAAAACTTTTTCTCATTATGTACGGCAACAGGAAAAATCAACTGTGTCTGCATGTGCATTAGTCATTCATGCTTAGCTAAGTAAACCCGGAGTCCCTTACAGGGCTACCACAGAGAAACTGCAACTGGACCATTTGGGGAGGAATGGCAGGTGTGCCTCTTGTGTTTGACATATCCAGGCTCATCTCGTAAGAGGCTATTGCTGTAACTCCAAGATTTTCATCACTTGCTGCTACCTGCAAGTTCTAACTAGTCAGGGAAAGTCAGAAACAAACCTGGTAGGATGGTGCTCACCTAGATGTACCACACTTCCCCTCATGCTCACTTTTCTATTACTCAGAGCCCAAATGCCACTGAGGATAAGGGTGTGCTTTTCCACTGAATAATGGAGGGTGGTGAATGCCATTAGGAAGGAACTGGCTCTTTTTTTACCATTTCTGTCACCCAGCTTGGTATTAAACAAAGTGCAGGAGGATAGAAGTCTGGGCAAAACTTCTAAGTTACTTTTTCGTACAATGCAAAGTAAAAAGGCTTCTGCAACTATACCAGGCAGGAGACTTCATCAGTTTGGAAAATATCTATTTGCCAAGTGTAAATGCAAGATTTAGAAAACAAAGCTATGGAAATTGAGAAACCAAACGACAATACTCCATTAGCATTCAGATGCCCTGCAGGTATGGTGTGGTGTTTCTCAATTAGTCACTGAGGTCTCCTTGGCAGTGTGCAGGCTGTGCTACTCGACTCATCCTTTCACATTCCAGTCAGCTAGCACACACCCTAGACAATTTTCTTTTAAAGCAGCAGAGCCCTGCTCAGAAATCTGCCTTGTTACATTGCAGTGCAAGAACTGTTTTCATCAACGATGTAATCCTTAAATCAAAGAAATCTACCTTTGACAGGTCATGTTATTGCTTTTTCTCAAAAGTTGGCGTCTTAGAACTGGGTAACTAGCTTGAGTGGGACACTGCACCCTGATAAAATTTAACTCAGATAGCCAGAGGTTGATTTTGGCTGTCTGTCTGGTACGTGACTGCATTATTACAGCAAGCTTCTCTAAATAGAAATGCAGTATTTTAAACTGTTTTCATTATAACTATAATAAGGCTCGAAGGAAAGAGAGAAAAGACCAGTTAATAGAACTGTAGGAAGGAGGAAAAGGCTGTAAAAACAGCCTTATATAAGTCTTCAATTTTTTCCTAGCCAGCAGGTTGAACTGACAATACCACTCAGGTTTTGCTTCAGCAGACAAGCATGAAAAAGCAGAAGCAGGAAGGAAATTAAATATGATTATGTAAATTCACTGATCATTGTAGTTATTGCAATGCTCATGTTTTTCCCCTTGTTAGAAATAAGTGCACAACTCTCTTTACTACTGATTGCCTTCAGGCAGACAGAGCTTTATTCCAGCTTAGCAAATGCTGACAAATCAGAACAGTAATATTAAAGTTATGAGCTTTTTATATAATAGTTATACTCGCATACAAGCCACTTTATGCAAAGAAATAACTAAGCTTTGATCCGTCAACATATTCCTGATCCCTCAACATTTTTCCTCACTTCAGAGCCTAGAGATAGTTTTCTGAGACAGACTCAGGCAGCTGTCCAACTGACCATCTGCAAAACCCTTCAGAAAGGCAGACTAAGGCATGCACGAGAGGAACCACAACACTCGAAGCTGAGCTATCTACCACTAGCTACATCTGCCTTAGAACAAGGAATGCAGGGTTGTAACCTTCCATGTCTATCTTCGAGACGAAGCTTATTCTTCTCTGCTATGCCTTCACGAATACACGGTCAGCTGCAGCCAGTCTTCAATGGTCATTTTGATTTGTCCGTCTCCATCTTGGTCTAGAGCCTTGAAGGTCCGGAACATGCTGTCTAGACGTACCAAGCAGCTAATAAAGTTGTTGAAATCCATGCTACCATCGTTGTCGGCGTATCTGCGCACGATTACGTGGCAGAGTTCTTCATTCAGGTGGAACCCGGCAGCTTTCAAGGCGCCTGGCAGCTGAGCTCTCCCAACAGTGCCTGACTGATCGGTATCGTACTGCTTGTATACACATTGCCATTTCTTGATGTTGTTCCATAGGTACTTAAACTCTTCAAAGCCCAGTTTGCCATTTGTGTCGCTGTCCATGACAGCTACCATGCTACGGCATGTGTCTAAGCTGAAGCCATCTGTCTTCAGGTCTTGATGTCTGGAAACCACTTTGTTAAGGATGTCCCTCAGTTCTGCGGCACACACTTCCATATCATCTCCAGCCAGCTGGGCAAAAAGGCGACGGAACTGCCTGATCTCCTCACTCTCGTAAGCTTCCACATTTGTAAAATGATTGCGAGGAGGCGGAGGTGGCTCTGGATTATACTGAGCTGCTGCTTCACTTATAAGATTGACAAGACCTCCAACAAGTCCTCCAAGATTCCCTCCATGCCCACCTCCTGTTAGGAGACCTCCGAGGCCACGTGCAAGGCTCCCTCCACGACCACTACTGCTTCCTCCACTCAGCAAAGCTTTAGCAAGGAACATCGCGAAGATTTTTTGAAGGAAGTTACTCAGAGATCCAGTGCTTCTGTAACTCTCCAAAGCTGTATTCCATCTGAGCTGGGCGTGGGCAAAACACAGTTTATCTGCGTGCTTAGACTTCACCACGTCTGTGCATGTCTCCAGCTGCCAGAATCGTCTCAGATCTCAGTAGGTTCTGTCAACTGTAGATACACCTCTCTTTTTTTTTTTACTTCTCTGCATACTTAGCTTTATGTGATTTATCTTTTTAGAAAAAAAACAAAACACCAGGAAATGATGAGGCTGAAAGCCACAGAGCAGAAGCATCAAAATACCTGTGCTCATAACTGAAGCAATTTGAACAGAGCCATGTTAGTGTGACCATTCCTCAGTTGAGCTCATCTACTTAAAGTTGAATGCAGTGAAAGCTTACTAGAGTCTTGTCAGTTCTTGCAATCTTTTATGCCTTCAACCTTTTAGTGAATTGAGCTAATTCTAGTTACTGATGCTGTTCTGCCAGATAGGGAAACTGAAAGGAGTCTTGATTGTCCTTAACTATTTTGGTTGCCCCACTGTTATTTCTATTGTATGTACTGTGCTTCAGGACTTGACCTACATGTTCATAGGAGCCAATGGCCCGTGATGGGTAGGCAAGAATCGAGAAAGGATGAGTGCCCAGCTCTTCTAGAGCTTCAATGCATTCAGCAATTAGGGAAATATATTTGACTCTTCTCTCTTTCAGTGCTTGTAAAATCTTTTTATGTGGAAAAATCCTGAAACTGTTTTAATCAGCATATACCACACAATGACTTTCCAAGGACGGGTGTACTGCTAAAGCTAACTTGGTCAGCAAGGGTGATGCTGAGCTGGGAGAGTTCCTACAATAAGAAACAAACTCTAGTTCATAAACACTTGAAGTACAACGTGCTGCTTGCACCATAGCATGTATTAGATGCTGACAAGTAAGATGAATTCTATGGTCTGCTCTAGTCACTGATGCTTCTGGTATAGTCAGAAGGACGCATCCACAGAGCAATTTTTCTCATCTTCAGAGAGAGGCAGAAAATGGGAGAAACCACCACTGACTATGGGAGAAAGCCTAAATGATGAGCTTAAAGCACAGCCTCCTTTATGGCTGGACATAGGCAATCCTTATAACATCAATCGCATCCTTCACAAACACAGAACGAACGTACGCCCTGGTCAGCTTCAATCTGCCTTATGTTACCTACTTACAACTCTATCAGTTAATTAAGCTGTAACACTGTTGAGAAGCTCAGAATCTGGGGTAGGCAAAAGGAAATATTCAGCCATTGCCAGCATGAAGATTATCATCTGATAGTGGTGAAGCAACTCAGTCTGAGAGATGGCTGTCATCTCACAAGCTATGAACTGACCAACCATTTTTCATCAAAACTTAAGAAGAAAACTGTAGGAGTCACCTATTTTGCCTATAGGAATTGCTAACCGAGAAGCATTTACTAAGCTGGACTTAATGAATTAAATAGCCTTTGGGGATGTGATTTTTAACAAAATATTGTGAACAAGTCAGTTAACCAACTACTCACCCTGTCAAAGAGTAGAAACAGCTCTTTGAGGACATCTGAAATAGGCAGCTTCAAATACTCTGCAAACTCCTCAATTCCAATTCTTCCCCCTTTGGAAGCGCTTGCAATCGCAGCAAAGGTATCCAGCTGCTCTCTTACATGATTCCATTTCAGGCTATGCAAACATGAGGGAGAGGAGATATTTCTATACAGCAGATCTTGGACAGATGGAATTTCAGTAGGAGTTACTACAGTGTTCAAAGGCAAAAAATAGCCAAACAGAGCATGTTTGTACGGCCTTAGAAATGCTGTACTTCCAACCCGATACATTAAATGAAATCAGCAATTAAGGATGGCTCCCTCTGGTTATTGGTATTAAAAGCAGGCAGTTCTCTGCTTGAGTGCATCAGAATTCTTTAGAATAACTTTCCAAACTTAGAATCGCTGTCCAGTTACTAGGCTAGTCTAGGAGGGAACTTTTCATTACCCTAAATTCAGCTGCAGCATTATTTTGCTGCATCACAAGTACTTCCTTAACAGAAGGGAAACAGATCTCAGCTCTATTAGCTAACTCCACCCAAATGTTTGTATTACTATAGCCTGAGACCTATCTGATTTCTCTGTGGAAATACACCGCTGCACCTCAGAAAGAATAGTTGAGAATTCCATGTAACTATTGAAGATTGTTCCAGAGAGAGTTCTAGAGATGGATATACAGCACATATGTAATAAGTCAAGATTCACTGTGCACATACTTCAGATCTGACCCAGCTATGCCAGGTTATTTGATGGAGTTACTGTATGATTAAATGGTTCAGCCCTTGAATTCCGCTATATCCAGACAGAACAAGTCAACACCATCAGCGAAACATGGCTGCAGTACAACCAAGAAAAGTAAACCACTGGCTGAAGTCTCAGGGTGGAAAGAAGTTTTACTTCATAACACACACACTGCCTGTGTGTGTGTCCACAATAGCAATTTAAATTGGGCACTAAGATTACCTCCAGTTGCCTAAAATAGGTACTGCTCTACCTTCCTCACCTTTCAATGAGATAAATCCATGCATTCTTTCCCTTGTAACACTGCCCACAAAAATTACTTGGGTTTAGTTCTTACTGAGATTTTCCTCATCTCTGATTTCCATATAGTTTATGTATGCAAGTTGTGTACATAAATAAGCTATATTACACATGGCCAAGATGGCTGTCAGGTAATCTCTCCTTTTGTAGATGGCCATCAACACCTGCAGCGCTGCAGTACTTACGCTGCCAACAGCTAAACTGCCCTTACTTGAGTTTCTTGCTAATTTTGGTGAACTCCACCAGCCCAGCTTCCATGGGTAAAGTCAGCAATCAGTCTGCAATCTTCAAAAGTGTGATCAGTGACTGGAACATTCAAAGCGCTGAAACAAAATTAAGGAAAAAGAAAATTCAGTTTCTTTTACTGAAATTACTTCTCGGTGACTATTTCCCTTCTCTCAGTTGGGCTTTAATGCTAATATGTAAAACATTGTTGTACTGCTGCAAGTAGGACAAAGCAGTATGTAAGATTTTGTGAAACCACACTGTGAAACTACCTTATGGCAGCATCATCATATTTTAAGCATCATGACGTTTGTACATGCAGCCCAGAACAAACTACCTGCTTGTTCTTGACAAGCTAATCAGGGAGCAATTTATCCTAGCTTTCCACAAACATACTATATTCCAATGTAAGACAACCTTCTTTATGCTCCATGTTTAAACAATTAGGGTCTTTTAGTAAAGGAATTTCACACCTCTTAGTTAATCTGGAGCAATTCCTATACACAGTACCTGGGACTTGTCTAAATTGTACTTTATGGTTAGGATGTATGCGGAACTGCTGGATAATACATACGTTGCCATGGTTTGTCGGACTCTGTTGGCAAAAAGAATGGGATCGTTCTTTTCTTCCTCAGTAGGAACATGAACAGGCAAAAACTGAAAGAGATGAGTTATTCAGTCAATTCAGTAGTCACCACTTTGTTAACAACTCGGACAATTTCTTGTTATTTGGAATGGGAGAAAAACAGGAGAAAAAAATCAGCCATGCAATGAAGGAACTGGACACTAGATGTCCCAGCCACCTTAGAAACCACTCTGGCCCTTCTGCCCTAGCCAGACAAATGAGATTGAGTCCAAAACTACCTCTTAAAGAGTGATAGAAGCTACTTTAATGTAAAATATAAAATCCCCAAAGAAGGCAAGTATAATAACTGCATACTTAGTCAGAAAACTAAATGATGCATTGGTAAGAATATGAGTCTGGAACAATGTACGCTCCTTTTCAAAAATCCTTTCTAAGTGATGTTATATACTAGAATAGTACATGAAAGATTTTAAATGTTTTTAAATACTGTAGTCCCGCCTCATACCTGTTAATTGTATTTGTCAGCCTTAAACTGGGAAGTTTTCTTTAAGTTTGTCCGCCATGATGAAAGTGTTAAGGACTCTTAGTTCTGAATCTAAGTAGAGCACTATAACTGGATACAAATACTGTAAAATTTTGGAACTCCGAGCAGAAAGAAAAAAACCCTCCAACAAACAACTCCCTTTCCTCCCAAACCCCCAAAAC
Source organism: Apaloderma vittatum (assembly GCF_000703405.1). NCBI lineage: Eukaryota > Metazoa > Chordata > Aves > Trogoniformes > Trogonidae > Apaloderma > Apaloderma vittatum. The sequence goes on from NW_009728529.1 coordinate 35,187, forward strand.
ACACTAGATATCTCAACAGCAACACGTTTACTGTTGAGGATTTATTCAGTGATAAAATGTAAGAAGTCGAAGTAGCATTACACAAAAAAATGTACTATACATTAATTATCATCTAATAAGGTATCTAAATCGACATTTGTTTGGAAAGTAGTCTGTGTGGAGAAGTATTTTGATCTTTCTATGGTGTCCGCTTGCAGCTCTGCTTACCATGCCTTTTCCCAGTTATGGCTATCATTTATCTGAGTTCTACTCCCCACCCTCCAATCTTGCCTTAAAATCCTAGAATGCAGCAGGTCTAGAGTAAGTATAAGGTGTAGCTCATGATTCACTGGAAGATACAGTTGCTAATTGTGTGTCAATATGTTTCTCCAGCTATACTGCAGTTGCTGGTGATGCACTGATAGTGGCGACTGCCGCATAGAAACACAATCTATCGTGAACAGCCTTCTTGTTTAAAAAATGCTGCTTCCTTACGATTAAAAGCAGTAAGTTTGTGGATTCCATTACCTGTTAAACAGCCATAACAATTTTCTGTTTATAGTTAAAAGCTTTATCCCCTGTAAAGACAGCAATGGTCCAGCTGTTCACAGGAAAGTTTGGGATTTCATTCCTTCTAGAAGCAGTTTTCAGCTCTGTTCAACCTCTGACATATGTCCCTGGTTATTACAATTCCCCTTCAGAAGTTACATAACTCTTGAATGAGGAAGCACAAGCATCCTGTACAGACACAGAAAATTGTGTCATCAGTGGATAAGATGAAATCTCAACTGAGAAGTTTATCTATGCAAACATGGGTCATGGTCTTGAAAGTGGTCATTACATCATTTGAGGATGAGGTCTTGCTTAGACAGCAACCGGGCAGGTTAAACAACACCTCTGTCCCCTTCAAAAAACCCACCTACAATTATTCTTAAAACCAGTTTGCCAGAGACCACAGCTGGCGATGAAGAATTTGGTTTCTTGGCCTCCTGAGGTGGCCTGCATGATCTCACACACACCCAGCTGCTTACCTGGTGAAGTAAGTATACCTGCCCTGTCAAACTGCAGTCCTGTAGGAAAACCCCTTCACAGTTCTTTCAGTAGCAGAAATACTTCTCTGATCTGCTTTTCACCTGGTCTCTCTTCTCAGAGAATTTGCCAAACTGTATCTTTTGCAGCCTTAAACTTCCCTGCCAGGTTCACTGACTAGACATGCACACGCACACTCCCCTGGACCACAGACAGGAGCATAGCCCTGTTCAGGGACAGGAGGCAGAGGCAGCGTGAGACTGCTGGGAGCAGAGCAGCAACTTGCTCTTGGGCTGGGACAGCAACAGAAATATTCATTCCTAAAACGAGTAGGCTGATTCCTTCCTCCCCCGGGCAAATCTGCCCCTTCTCTTTTTAGAAATAGAAGCACTTGTGCATTGATGCTAAGAAATCAGTTCTACTTTGGAGACCCAGGCTACTGTGAAAGCTGCATATTTTTTCATGGTTTTCATCTTTTGGCACGTGAGATTTATTTTCTAGCAGAGAAGTTTGAGATCTATTCTGAAGTAGGGGGAAATAAACCTTCTACTGGAAGGGCTACATTAACTACTTCTTGCTCACATCTGTATAAATTACACAGATACGCCCTTCTGTCATTAGGAGAATTAGCTCCTTAGTATATATTCTACAAATATGTGTGTACTGCATGTACTATACAGTAACAAGGTTCTCCCTTGAAATGAATTTCATTGTTTCACAACAAAGACCATGTTGCTAATTCTTAGTAGTAACAACACTGCTTGTATTCATAAAGCTTTGCATAACTCTGCTAAATTCTGTTCTGCAAATAAATGGCAAAACCTGCCTGAATTTCTCCCATTCCCATTCCTCAGGTTCCTAAACTGACCGAGTCCACACCGACAGTCCTTTGGGTCTGGCAAGGAATGTGAAGCACAGCACTTTAGTTACCTGACTCCTCTCCACTGTGTTCTTGACTTTTTGTGTTGACTTTTTGACCGGGAGCAGTTAGAGTGTCTGTACTGATACTATGAAGTGTGTGTGGTGTTCCAGTTGTCACTCATCTATCTTTGTGCTGTGCAGTTGATATTAATGATCAAAGGAACCGGTGCTTTATACAAGGCTCAGTACAAGTCCTGGAATCCTGAAGCAAGCTCTTAGTTGCAGAAACTTTTTAGAGTTCAGTCTGGGAAGACGGTGAGGAGGGCAAGGATACTTTGAAGGAAGGAGGGAAATGAGAAGGTGGGGAAAAAACAAGTCATCTTTAACAGCCCATATTATAATTCTTAGTATTAACATCTGTAAAATGCATGTGGTGATAATTAGCAATGATTTTACAATGCTTTAAAAATAAAGCCATTTCTCACAGCTTTCTTTTGGGAACTCATCGGATTAAGTGACACACAGACATGGACAACAATCCAAATATATTATTCACTGTGATTCTGTTTGTGTTTGAGACACCTGTTCACTGATGGTGACTACTAATGTGAATAATGCATTTATATTAAAGTATAAATTCTCTGGTTGCTCAGTCTTAGTACAAATACATTTCTAATTCTTACCTCAACTTCTACTCTTGTGAAGAGCTGACACAGCGTCATTACACACAGCTCTTTTCTGCAGGCAAAGAGGAAGAAAAATACATTTTACTTATTTAAAAACAAAGTATTTGCACATCAGTAGATTTAAAGCATTGACAAAAATACAGTCTATATTGAGTTTTTAGGTCCCTTGCAGTGAAGTTCCCTGAAATGTTGCTTTTGAAATTTTTTTCACAGGGCTTCTGCATATACCTGCTGCTTGGTCACTGGGGAGGCACCTTGTCTGTTGTCATACATGTGAACAATACCGAACAGTTCTTTGGCCAGCAAAAAGTGTACATGTTACTTTATCTTTGAAGAGGTGAATACATACTGGATTTGAAAGCTTTAAGAGCTTTGGTTCTGAGAAGTAGCTTTATCTTTTCTTCTCTCATCTGCAAAACAGCACAAGTAACTTCCTGGATTAACTAAAGCATGAATTTGCTAGTGTATGTTAGCCATTTTGGCAATTATAGTAGCGTTTATACAAATGTACCAATGAAGCATCAGTGCTTTTAGAAAAAGTCATGAATTTTAGTATCAACAGGTAGGGCAAGGAAGAAACTGTGAAAGAGGATATAATAGCTTCCACTGCTGACTTGTTCTTTTCAATGTGACTTTTAAGCAGAAATTTACATTTGCTCTTTAAATAAGGCGAATGGTAACAGAAAACCTTCTAGCAATCTTTCTTCTGTTCTTGTTTTGGGCAAAATAGAAAAGAGAAAAGGAAAAGGCATGAGAACAACTAAGGCAACCTTTCCACTTTCTGCAGGAATCCACTCAATGCTTGATTTTCTAACATACAACATTAGGCGTACCTCTCAGTAAGGCACAAAAGAAAGAAGCAGTAAGTGAAAGAAGAAACTGGGTGAGGAGGTTTCTGAGGAGGAGTCTGGCTGCAATATCCAGAAAGTTTTACAGAGTGTGACACTCGTGCCTTTTGTACTCTCAGGTTCCAGTTATTTCTGTTAAGAATCTCTAGATTCTGCCCCATCCATCCTCTTGTTACGATTTTGAAAAGCTGTTCCTTTCATCTTCTCACAGGTTTTGATTTGAGCCTTTGGCATCCAGCCACCAGGCTTAGAGCAGTTCTCAATTTTTAGTGAATGGGCGGCGTCCTCCCTTCCACAGGAACACCAGATTTCATTTCTTTATCCCCCTGTTCCTCCACTGTCTCTCATAACTGAGGACGTAGCTTCTTTTCAATCTTCCAGCATAAATCCTTCATAGAGGAAATCTAGTATGCTACTGAATTTGCAATATTTGTTACTCTCGGTACGCTGATAACTCTAACAGAAGTAACAATAACAGCAAAACCTTCTTGGGAAACTAAATGAGGTGGACGTTTTCATCTAGGTCAGATTTCATTACGTCCGTTCTACAAGTGTGCAGGTGCTAGGATTAACTAATGACAGCATAAAAGGCGCTTATGATTTGCTCCACTAGTTCAGACAAAATCAGTTCCCTTAAAAATTTTAGTGACTTAGTAAATCAGTACTACTGTACTTAGATACAACTACATATTCTATATGAAAATGCAATATGGAATCTGCAAATCCATGTTTTAATGATGTTTATAATGGTGAAAAGTATTTCCTAGACATATTTTCAGTGCAGCTGCAAGGGCTTTTTAATACTTTAATATTTTAACATAGTAGAAGGCCACTTGTGTTGAGAAATAAACATAGATCTACTGCCTAACTGGCTTACTGAAGTATTTTTTTGTTATTTCAATATCAGGTAATACATAAATATAGCCTCTTCACTGGGATCTCAAAACAGTTGCTATTGTTGAGTCAAGCAAAAATAAAAATCTTAACAAGAACCCTAGATGTTTGAGTAGAGGAAGATGGGGAAAATTAATGCTTGTTTTGCCCATCTTCATTTACTTTCATATGATTTCTAATGAGATGAAGGGATGAATAAACAGAGGGGAGAAAAGAGCGTTTTTTCTTGTTTGCATACCATGTAGGAAACTGTAAAACATCTATGGATTTGGATGACTGTGATTGTTTCCTAAGGAAAAGTGCAAAACATAGGAGAAAATTGGACAAAACAGTGGCAGAGTTGGAAATAATCCTTCCCCATCTGCAAACCCTTTCTCAAGCCACTCGGATACGAAACCTACTGCACAACAGCATTACTCCCAGGTATTTCCCCCTCATAAAAACAGATCTAGAAGAACACATGTCTTGGCTTAGCTGAATCTGTTTGGCAGACTGTTTAGCAATGGGGGAAAAAATTCTACATGTAATTTTCAGTAGGATTAAGAAACTTACAATGAGTAGCCCTGCCAAGTCCAGGTCACAGTATCCTAAGGAAAAAAATAAACCATAGAAATGTATGACAAAACCAGATGAAAGTTACAGAGCAGATAAGTTAAAATATAAAACGGGCACAAGTTTAGAAAAAAGCAGATGATAGTTTTATGGCTCTCTAGTGAAAATAAATAACAAGGTCAAGGCAACTAGGATTCCCTGCCTTAAAAACTGGTAAGTAAGCATGGCAGACTTTTGATAATACCAACAATTAGGAATAAAAATTTATATAGCTACTTAAAGATTTTAAATAATTCATTCTGATCCAAACAGTGGAATTAAGAAAAAAATAATCTAGTAAGACTTTTTCTAAGGACCTTACCAGTCCTTTTAGAAAGGCACCCTCATAAATATGTCTGATTTATTTTTTAAGAACATTTCCGCATAGGTAATCTATCATGCTTTTTCTTTGCTTTTTTAATGTTCTTATCTATAATTCTTATATATAATTTTTAAGATGTATACTGCAGATCCTTAAATCCAGTCAGTGAAATGCAATACCAGTCCTCTTGAGTGGTTCAATTTAGTTTTGAAACTGATCTGTAAAAGGGTTTATAAAGGACTCTTTGTAAATAACAATAGCAATCATACGTTTTTCATCTGAAAACCATCAGGAATGAAAAGTTTGGTCTTTTCTGGATTTGTTGGAGTACAAGATAAGTAAAAAACCCTAAGTTGCTAGACTCATTTCCCAGCATTATACTGTCAGTGAAGCAGAGCCATACATCTGTACTTGACAGAAAGTGTAAACATTCACTGGGCAAAACAAGGGAAAGTTGCATAAAAAGTGCGAAACTGCCCTCCTGAGGTGCCTGAAGGAGGGGAGGTTGGAAGTCCTGCATGGTTCAGCTTTGCTGTTTTCCAAAACTCCGCAAGGCCCTTTGCAGTAAGAGCATTTCCAGCTTAAACAAAACATTATGACTAGTAGGGAAGTCGTGTGCATTTTAAACTTCAAAGTGCAGGCTCTGTGTCTTTGCAGGAAGTTTCTAACTTCCGCTGCAATACTTGCCCCTGCTCCCTCTGGCTTAAGTAATAGCTAAGAAGTCCAGCAGGAAGTTTTTCATAATCAGGATATCAACTGCACCATGCTGACACTTTGGAAGTCAGGCTGCTTGCAGGACCTCTCCAAAGCTAAAGCTCAGGAAAACAGCTTCTTTAGTGACGATGCAAAATATTTATGTGGGTACCATTTAAGTCGGGATTTTGACTTCCATAGTGCTAGTTAGAAAAATGTTCTGCTTACCAGCTTGTTGGGGTATCGAAGCAACACAGGTTGTACAGGGACTCGTGGAACAAAGGCACCTGCAGCCACAAATTAGAATTGATTGTTAAGACTAAGCTTAATGCGGCAGTTGGGAGTTTTAAGTGATTTGTGCAAGACATGGTGTGTGGAAGGAGAAACTTTTAAAAGGTGAGAAGATTGGGAAGTGTTCTTATTGTTGTGGGTTTCTTTGGTTGGTTTTGTTTTTTATTAAATGAGCAGCGCAACTAACAAGCTGTCAGGACAGAAAAGAGTTGGTCTCTATTTCAAGGGAAAAGCTGCCTAAGATTCCTGGACTGTTCATACTCATTTTCTGTGTATTACCTCCCCACTGACTGGCATTCCTTTTCAAAGGATTAGATGCTTACAAGGCTGTTGAGTATTTCCTGAACCCTTCTCTGTTCTGATCATCTTCATAAGTGATAGGGATCTGAGCATGCAATAGTGGTTTTGTAACTTTGTTATCCAAGACTGTACAACAATAAGATAGGAGAGCAACGAGGCTTTAACTGAAGTGCAACACAACAACTTAATGATCAGTGATGCTATCAAGTACCTTTCTGTCTTAAAAATAATCTACTGACCTGTCTTGCTAAGCACTAGGCAAAGAGATTTCATAACTTGGTTGCTAAGTCTTACATAGCGAACTTTACAGGAATCGAAGATGGCACAACTAAGTTGAGCTAGAAGAACATCATGAGTAGCATGCATTTTGGTAGCTCACAAATAATCACAGTCAAGATTCTGGCTAAATATTCAATGAAAACTGTACCCAGAAAAAAAACCAAACCCAACCAACTAATTGTGTATTTGCATCCTACGAAATACTAAACATCAGAAAAGTAAACTCATTAGGGGTTTAGTGCCCCTGAAACTTTAATGATGTGGATCATGTACCTGCAGAAGTATCAGCCTTACTAGAACCACTAAACTGCTATTTCACCCATTATTTTCCAACAATGATGCAACAAAATTTCTCACCTTGTTTAAATGTGATCAGGCAAGATCGGTTTGTGCAGGTACCTTCTGGGAAAATCAGTATCTTGGATTTAAAGAGAAAGAAATACATATATATGTACACACATTTCATGAAGAATTATACTTGAGCTTCAGTTATATAAAGGCTGATTCTTTTATGGAACTTCTGTGACATGTTACACTGCATCACAAGAACATCAGTACTGTTTCAAAAGGAAATGAACAGGGAAGTGAAGGATGCTCACAGTAATAGGAGCCTGATCCATCTTGATTTGGAAACAAATGCTTGGTAAGAGAGGAGTTCTGGGGAAAGGCCTTTATCAGTTCAGCAATAGCGTACAAAAGGCTTTAAGTGTTTCACTTGAAATGTTTAGTGTGGGTAATGATATGAGAATTGTTCCTCTGCTGGCACCTCCTTATTGAACTGCTGGGTGTATAAACCTCAAGAGTCTGGGCTGACATGAAGCACAGAGGGTACTCGAAGGTTTACAGGCACAGATGCTATCAACATCAGTCGAGATGCCCGTGGTGACGGGAAGATCACAGCTTGGTGGTAGCAGCAGCATGCATCGATGATGCAGAGCTCTGACGGCATTACACGCCACTAGGCAGCCTCTGAACCTGAATGTCTTGGGCAGGCTGAACCATTTCTGATTTAGTGCCTGAAAGACACGGGATTAGTTGCACAGCAATGTGACACACTGAACCCAGCCCCCTGTGGAATACAAGGAAGTCTTGTACTTCTCATATTACAATAGAATCCTAAGCCACAGTCCAAAAAAATCCTTGGCACAAGAACTGGTCTGGATTAAAAGTGTGTTCAAGGTGTGCTCCCACTTCTGTCCAAATGACCAGGTCAAGGCTTGATGAAAGAGGGCATCATTAGGTCACACCCAAGAGATGCAGGCTGCTCTTGAGGTATGGGAGAGACAGCTGCACGTACCCATTACAGGTAGTCCTTGACTATGCATTCTGTAATCAGAAATTGTTTACTAGCGCCGTGGACACAAAAATGGGTGTGTTTCTACTCAGCACAGAAAACATATTAGTGATAGACCAAAGAGTAAGCAATCATTCCCTCCTTCCCCTTTGTGTTCCTGTTGGGAGGAGCGCTAATCAGAACCTCATGCTATTAATAAGCACAAGTGCTGCTCAGCCTGTTGGTTTTAAGAGGATGGAATGGGAAATGCAGCTACTCTTTCTATTGTGCTAAGAGAATGCAGCCCAGGCACTCTGAGGAGGATGTGACAGACGTCATCTTGTGGTCAAGTTTCTCAAAAAACCCTCAAGGGTAGGAGGGAGGTGTGGCTTGGGCACAGGACTAGGAATCACCCAGTTGTACCACTGACTCAGTCTTGGATACTCCCAGATTACTTGACTCATAGACTATTTATGCCATAATATACATTTAGTTTTTATGCCAAGTGCAACATTGGTGTAGAGACAATTCCCCTTTCCTCCTCATGCTGTTTTCAACAGAGATTAGGTCTCCCAGGGCTTTGCTGGGATCACTTCATCTGGAACAGTTCAGCAAATCATAAGCATCAGTGTAGTTTGTAAGTACAGTATTAAAATAAAAATCACCAAAAAACCTTCCTAACTTTGACATGTGCATATTTAAAATCCTCCGTGTAACTGACAAATTGGAAAAAATAACGGAGGCTCTAAAAATATTTACAGCAGCTTAGGAAAATGCATTTATAAGTCAAATTAAAGTAGCCTAAACACTAACTAAAAAGCTTTCTGTAAGGTGCTTGCTAAGTAAAAATGATGCATGAAATGTCTAATTAATGCCATTTCAAAAAAAGTGACAAGTGTTGGTCTTCCCTACTTGAATGCTGTCTGCTTCTGGAGACTATTCAGAAAGCAGAGCAGGGCTTTCAGGTCTAGCTGTCATAGAGATACCTGCTACTGAAGTCTATATTTTCACTTCCCTCTTTTAATTTTCCTTGAGAGTCATTCACTGGTACAGAAGTGAAGGGAAAGTTCACTACCCTGTCACTTAGGAGGTATCCAACTATGACTAAATAGATCTTGTTACTTTAGCTACTGAACCGGTCAGCTGGAGGTTTAAATTATTAAAGTAACCCCTAAGAAAACATGTCAACTATTTAAAAACACAAAGCATGAGTTTATGTACAAATCTGCAAAGGATATCTTTGGAGAAAGGTCTTATGTCATTGACTGTACTTGCCCAGCAGTGTGGCAGTGACACTGTGTTCGTAGTATCTGAAGTCAGCATGAGACCAGAGTCAGTGCAACAGAAGAAAGATGGGAGGTGCTGCCAAATGAGATGTTGGTAGGTTGGCAGCTGTTGGACAGCTGTGATATTATGATGCACAGTAAATACAGAGTCTGGATACATGACAGAAGAGTAGTATATTTATTACCTGTGGCCACTGGCCTCTTGATAAAGCCCGCTTAGTTATCTCGGTAACCGTATTCTTCCGTGAATCAGGGTCTTGACGAGAAACTGATACAGGCTGAAGGGAACTTAAAATTGCTGTGAAAGAGATAAGAAAAAATGTCTTATACTAGTGCTTAGAAAAAATATGGGTTCAAGCCTCCCTTGTAGCACAAACTTGTTACTCTCATGCTAGGAGAACAACTCTGCACAAACAGCTTTCAGACAAAATAGATAAGAACAGTGTTATTGTCCTCACTCGGCAAAATGGGAAGACCTAGAAGACCACAGTGCCAGCTGAGGAGCTTTACAGTACATATCAACATGCAAAATTCAGCCAAACACATTCTACTAATATTGCTGTTCTTTTTCACTGAGAGTTTCCACACAGTTCTAAGGAACAGACCTGACAGGGTCTGTGCTCACAGGCCACACTCAGGCCTAACTCACGCAGACTGCAACCAACAAGTACCTGGAGCCTGTGCTGAAGACGTAAGATGTCCCTTTTCAGTTACAAAGCAGGTGCAGTTCCTGTATAAATTACAGGAAAAAACCTCCCTAATTTAATCAGAAGTCGACAACAGAATGTGTAGACCTATTAAGATGTGCTGAGAAGCTTGGGGAAGAATTATCTCCCTATGTTCTGCTCCTGTGCTTTTGCAATATATTATTAGTTGGTCTATTTCCTGCAAAGACACTTTTCTAGGTTGCCAACTGAATTTAGTTGTGGGTTACTGTACAGCCAGCAGAAACTCTACAGCTGATTCTAGTAATAACGCAAACAGGGATTCTTTTTGTGCCAAAAGGCGGAGAAAATACTAGAAGCGTGAGTCATCTGATCTTTTCCGTTCTCTGCATTTCCTTTTTGAGTAACTTCTCTTTTAATCTTTCCTAGTTTGACTCCCATTAAAAAAAGTCTGTAACAGTGGCTGCGTGCTTGAACTTGTAAATATGGGATTTTCCAGACTGCTTTAGTTTGGGTCTGTTTTGAAATGACCTTCACTAATCCATGTTCTATGTTTGTGGGCCACACTGTTAAAAGATAGCAGTCAAACAGATTTCTCAAGCTACCTACTGGGAGAATTTTAAGAGTAAGCTTACAGGCTGAGCAGTTACAAAATGTGCTTTCAGTATAAAGCAAATTTAAAGTGATACTGTATTTCATATCTGAAAAGAAGCAGCATACTTTTAGACACTTTGACCAGTTCAGAAGGATTACTTGTCACAGGAACTCCAGTGGAAATAATCTGTCAATATCTTTGGAACAAGTCTGTCCCTAAATTGCTTTCAGAGGTAAGATTTTTGGCTTCATGTCAAACTGCTGTCTTCCAACATTTGATTTTTTCATAAATACTTACTGCCAAATACTGGAGTTGATAGGTTCTCTGCTCTAGACACTATTGATGGCATTCCAGTTAGGGCAGAAATAATGGCATCAAAAAAGCTTGAATGAGGAGCTGCAACAAAAATTGGGGCTTCCAGTAGACTTGCTATTTTCCCTTTTACTTTAACTTGGAAACCCATTACGAAGAACAAGGTACGAGTTAGGCATGAGAGCGTTGTCTGGATCATCCTCCTTGTAAACAGAAACAGAAAAAGTATCATGCATCTTACAGTTAGCATTTGTACTTTAAACAAAAAGCCCACTCCAGATTTTCTAGGTCTCACCAGCGCTGGGGCCAGGCACAGGGGTGGCAATGCTACTCCCTGGGAGAGCTGCAGGGCCAAATTAGAAGCAGGGAAGGGAACATCACCTTTACATGTTGAAAACTGATTATAATCTTAAAGATACGGCAACGTACAGCACCTTGCTGAACCCTCCTTCCAAGTATGCTATTTCACTTGCTGTATTTTATAGCATTGTGGCATAATGCTACTGTGAGGGGAGGGTAATAAGCAGATTCAGTGTCCTTTTTTTAAGAACTTAAGTAATTCTGATATTTTTCTTTCACTATCAGTTTTAAGCAAGTAAGATTAAACATCAGCATTCCCTTACTGGAACACGTTCCCTTTGTGGGACTTGCCGTAATCTCTTGGACTTGTTAGAATTCACTTCCTCTGTCTCCTCCTCCTCCTGCGTGCAGCTGCAATGCATTGCAGCTAGAAGGGAACTTTTTTACCCTGAGGTCAGAAGCTGAGTGAACCCACAGAGGCAGCGGTAAAATACTCCTTCAAGAGCAACATAGCTAAGAGAGGAGCTGTCAAAGCCAATTTGGTCATGAATTATCACGTAGCAGAAATGACAAAGGCCACATAGAAACACAGCCTACGTAACATTACCAAATGCTTTTCTTAATGAGTTTATTTTTCAAATACTCCTATCAGTATTATTACTAAAGTAAGTCCTGGCTTACAGGATTTTTATACACATTTGTTTTAACCTCAAGACATTTGAAAATCTACCTATTTAAAAGGCTCTGCTATTGCTTTAAAATATACTTATCAAAGAGATGCTTCAACTAAATGAGTAAAACTAAGATTTCACTGAAGGCTCCCTAGGAGGAAAGGAGTGAGGAAAGAAAAGCTTTAGAACCTTTCTTTGTACTACTAAAAAAAAAAAAAAAAGCACAGAGTTTTCACTAATATCCATCACTTTTTACCTTCTCCATCCTTTAAGTGGCACAGACCCTTTTCCAGGGTGACGGAAAGTTGCAATTGATGCAAACAGCCATGCTAGCAATACAAGGAATGCAATACATATGGCACGGAGGGGCAGCAAAATAATCCCCTGCAGAACAGCCTGGGGAAAAAAAAAAAAGGAAGGGAAAAGCCTTAAGAACTTGTATCAACAGTAATGACACTGATATCGGTGCAGTTACATTATATACCTATTTTAAAATACAAACATTACAGCTATGTGATTTCCCAAGCAAAACATTAATGACTCTAGGGTTCGTATGGGGAAGTTGGTCATTCACAGCATTTCCTTTTCACTTTTGGGTTCCCATTTCAAGTAGAACTGGGACTTCAGAGTATTTGAGTTTTTGGCTTGTATATTGTTAGACAGAGAGGGTAAACAGAGTTTGCTGGCTTTACTTTATACTTAGACTTGGTCTGCAACATACAACCAGCTCAGATGAGTCTGCCCAGCTGACACATACCTCCAGTACAGAGCCTCCTGTCACTAGCTGCCTGTGTAGGAGCCAAGTGGGATTGTTAAGGTGACTAAAATGTACTCTTGCCCTTTCAAAATGACAAACCTATGCTGAGTCACACTATAGTTGCAAATGATTCTCACCAGGACCGCGCAGAGTAGTGCACTCACTATGTGACTTCATTTCCCCCAGCTGGGACTTAAGCAAAATGAACCTGTCGTTTAAGGCAAAGGTTCAGTCTTGGCAACGCTGCTGAAGCTGCTGCAGCAGCTCTTGGCTCCCTGCCTTTGGAAGTGGATTGCTCACCGCCTGCTGTAAATATACAGCAGAGCCCTTCTGTTTGTGAAGATTGACAGGCAGATGTGGTGCAGGGCAGGGCAGGAAGAAACTCTTAATTGTTTTACCCTAGTAAATTGGGTTAGAAACTATATCCTGAAGGCTGGCCTTCATGGCGCAAAGCAGCACGACACAGGCTGGGCAAGCTGGGCTCTGGCCCAGCAGGCCAGAGGCAGGTGAGTGGCGTGAGCACAGAGCGCTCGGCCCAGCACTCCTGGTGAGCTCCTCAACAGCTCCGCTCCTCGGAGCACCTAATCCAGCTCAGCTGCCGCTCACCGATGGATCGGCTCTGTGTGCACAAAAACATACACACCGAAGCAGAATTGTAATACTGATTTTTTTTACTTTTTTTTTTCTTAAATGTGGGCTGTTTCTAAAACTTTTACGAGATTACATCATTGGTCAGACACTGACAGCTCCATACAACTCAGAAGTATGAGAGAAGTTACCGAAGGAGAGTTATGCTAGTTCACTTTATGCTTGTGAGCTTACTTTTTTTTATGCTTTACTATTTTTAAAGAAAATTTACAACTGAACAACTTTTCCTCTCTGAAAAACAGCCTTTCTAGTCAACTTTTTAGCAATGGCTACTCTACAGGAAAAGCAAGGCTTTTAATAGTAAGTTTTACAAAATAGCATGCAACGTGCACCCTTGGGCTATAGTTATTAAATAGTTTACCTCTTTAAAAAAGAACAAGTGTTAGTAGTACATTTGGAATATAAGCGTCTTTGAGTACTGTTTATCCGATTCTTTGATATTGTAGGTTAAATCTAATTTTCCTTTCACCAACATGGTCCTTTCTCTCCCCACCAAATCCCTTCCATTTTCACATAATGTCCTCCTGTTAATATTCAGGAGAGGCTCTGGCCTCTGGCTCTAAACCCTGTGATACTGATAAGGATTAACAGGAATTTTGGGCCTTCGGGACTCAGTCCTATGTTACAAAAGGCACAGTGATAACAGATCAATCATGACAGTGGATACAGAGTGTAAATTAGGATAAGCATGAGAAGCAGGTACATGGTGTTGATGTTTATGTTTTGTAAACACTGCCATATAACATGTTTCCAGGACAGAACATTCAGGCATGATTATTTCCTTCTTTTATACAACAGCTGTATATAAGTAGCTCTGGATTTTTAACCATAACTTCACAGACAACAGAAAGAGAATCACAGAAGTGTGTTCAGTAGCTGAGTATGACAGCTTTAGCCCTGGAGATCTATTGCTCCCACTCTCTTCGGTGCCAGCTGTGGTGAATCTGAAAGTCAGATAGCAGGTTAAAACAACGAAGACTCCTTGCTTGTCTCCCAAAATCAGATGCCTTTTTTTCTCCATATGCACCCTCTTGTACTGTCATGTATAGTCCCAGCACAACATTTCAGCTGCATTCAGTTATCCAGAATGGGCAGCGTAAGCATAAAGCAGTGTGTTTTGACTTAAAATAACTTTTTTCTTTATGAAAAATGAATATATATGCATTGACCTACAATGAAAAATAAAAGATGCAAAAGCAAAACAATCCCTTCCTCAAAACTTTAATAAATTCATTAATCTATTTTAGGCAAATGCGCAGGTGGTACTGATTTGCTGATGCAAGTTATTGGCTTTCTAGGTCACTGTGTAATGAGGCAGAGTGATTTCTGCTCCATCAGCTGCAGAGTAGGGTAAGAAAAGGACAGGAAAGAGAAAGGTCAAGGTAGGAAAAGTATAGGAGAAAAACATACCAAAGTAAATTTCAAAGTTTAGTAACTTACTAAGTAGGATCAGAGCCACCCCCAGTTTCTGTATACAGTAATCATGAAGATAGAATTATTCTGAGTCATCCAAAGAACCTTTTCCCAGATTTGGAATCATCTGTGTACTTTTTATTTAAGCGTCTGCAACAACTGCCTAGCCTGTCACTGCGGTTGCTGCAGAGCCCTGCAGGAGTCCTTGCAGGCCAGGTCACGCTCCCACAGCTGACTGACCCCTGAGCAATACCCGGGATCGTACTGTCACTGGTGTCAGGAACCAGGCAAGGGGAAATGCAGGTGGACCAGGAAGCCACAGAATTCAGTTTGAAATTTTGTCCAACCAGGAAGCAGCAGAAGAGCAGGCTGGGGACCAGAATGAAGCCCTCTGACATCTGAAACTGCGATCAGAGGGGCTGCCTCCCAAAGTGGTACACGCAGAGCAAGACACGGTCTCCCACGAGCATCCAGAGTATGTCATACAGCCAGTTGAGGGGCTTGCTTCCAATCACAGGGTTACTTTTGGTAGGCTGTATGCCATTATATAGTTCACCATTATATAAATCCACTGAGTATCTGTTCTGAATACAGCAGAATCTAGTAAGGACTTAACTAGTTTGTGTTTTGCAGTTGCAGTTCAGAAGTTAGGAGGGCAAGTCAGGATGAAGAGAACTAAAACTAAAAGAAGAAAATACCCCAACAATGAATTGCAGCCAGCTTCAGTCAGAGGATGGAAACCAGAAGTAGTTGAATAACTGTTTTAAATCTTGTTTAGCATATGCAGATGTTTAGCACAGCATACCTGATCCTTATTTTGCATATTCTAAAGAAAGACAAAAATCTCATTGGCTGGTAAACTACTACCAATACAAGAACCGGCCAAAAAATTGTAAAATCTTCTCACTCCACTTTTCAGTCTGGCTACAGCATATCTTTTTAATTTTTTAGATTTGAAACTGGGTTAAATGCAAACAGCTAGCCTGTCTCACTTTCAAGCTCCATTCATTAGGGCACAGCAGCCTTTACATTCATGGAGTTCACCAACATATGAAAATCTAGCTTTGGGCTCCCAGAGAGGATTCTGACATTGCATCTGTTTTTATGAGTGTATGTTAAAGGAATAGTATAGACTAATGTATAATAAACCTTTAACATGCCACAATGGAGATACATTACCCTTGATTTAAATGGAAAGAGAAGGGATGCTTCCCGTTTTGACAGTAGGAAGTATCCTAGTCCCTATGACTATAGGAGAAAAAGAACATAAGGGAGCAACACACAGTACAAAAAGGTTGTCTCGTGTATTTCTGCTTTAAAATTCTGTGACTACTGCAGTTTTGCTTCAAAGCTCACTAGCACTGGGCCCTGACCCAGGTGGGTGCTTTTCCTTCTAGGTGCACTGGGGAGGGATGTATGGATTGTATCTTGCTTTAAGACATACCATGTTTTTCATCCCTTCTTCCTGAAGGAAAAAAGTAGGATATATTTATTATAGCTAAAATGGTAATTGTAGCTTAAATCTGCAAGGTTTTGAAAGTAGTCTGTGCATCCTCTAGAAAGAAGAGCCAGCACAGAAAGCTGTCCATTTCTGGAACCTCATTAAGAAACTGGTTTCTCTACCTCCGGGTTCATGCCTGCAGCTACTGATTCAGATGCACTTGAAATGTGTTTCAGGCTGCTAGTAAAACACAGAGGATAAAAGGATCTGAAATTGTTTTCCAGGTTTCTCACATTTCCTCCATCCAGCTACCTTCAGGGCAAACATTGTTTATAACTTGAGGAAGAGCTGTATGAAACATAAAATATTTAGTTGCACATCAGCCTTAGACATTTATAACAATCAGCAGAAAATGCTCCAAGTTCACCTGTACACTGACATCCTCACTGTCCTGAGATGTTGGTTCATCAGCTCAGTTTTTGAAGGGAACATTTTTAAAGATCACAGCCCAGAAATACTGCTTTGTTAATTGTAAAATTACCCTGCAAGCTTGTGTGTGCTTGTACACAAGCTGTACTGGGACAGCATTTGGCTCAGAAGCCTAATTCAATTCCCCGAGTGACACCAGTCAGTAACCCAGTGGTGCTGGGGATAGCTTTTTGTCACCCATACTGCAACCTGGAACCAAGAGATTAACTCCCCTCCCGCCAACCCAGGCTTCAAATCAGCCCTAAGTGAGTCAAGCATGTGAAACGGGGCTACTGTAAAAACTTATTTTCTATTTTAGCTTATGATATCAGTGAGAAGTGATCATCTTCATTCGAGAGCTGAGGCACCTGACGTGATGGACAGAAAGATAGTTCCTCCTTGCAATTTAAATGGGATGTAAACCAGGCTCAAACGGGACTCCTGTTGTGTCTAGGAGTAATGCATTCTCTGTGGCGATCCTACAAGTCTTTTGAAAAGTCTGTTGCAAATCTAGCGTTAGAAATTTAAGTTTGAAGTTGATAAGCCTGTATGCGTGTGTGTCTCTGTGTAGAGCAGGCAGGCGGTTTTTGGACTCTGAGAAGCGATGGCTTGAAAAACTACATTTCATAAACCAGTGACCCCTTTACACGGAACACCTTGTGCATCTCTGCATTGTCCGTTTACATAACCCCTTCATTTTCTGCTCTCCATCACTAGCCTCGATCAGGAAGCGAGCTGTGCCATACTCGGTAGGGAAGCCGTGTTGCTAAATGCCTTTCCCTGGAAAGGACGGGAGCTGTGGGCGTTTAACTGAGGGTCAGGTTTGCTCCCGTCCCTGCTTGCTGGGGCGTACCCGCGGGGCAGGCCCCGCTCGGGCAGAAGCGCGCTGTCGGCGCCGTAAGCGGCAGTTTTGAACGCTATTTCTTCCCACAGCCGCGTTCCCCCCGCGGAAGGAGGTCTCTGTCAAACGGCCGCTGACCTTCACGCCGCGCCAGTGACAACCCCTTGGTTCACGCGCTGTCGGCGCCGTAAGCGGCAGTTTTGAACGCTATTTCTTCCCACAGCCGCGTTCCCCCCGCGGAAGGAGGTCTCTGTCAAACGGCCGCTGACCTTCACGCCGCGCCAGTGACAACCCCTTGGTTCA
>NW_009728530.1:0-317 GCF_000703405.1 Apaloderma vittatum
ACAACGCCTCTAACCCCAAATCCTCGGTAATCGGAGATGAACCAAGCTGTGTTGCAGCACAGGGGCTCTTACTCTGTGCACCCGCTCATGATCTAAATGGAGGTTTCTAAAATTGTGGAGGGTCTTGAAGCAGACACAGCCTTTCCTAGGTGGAGGGGCAGGCTGAAGGTTACCTTCCAATGGGCTCCTGACATGGATCTGCCTTCCGAGGCTTCACAGCAGACAAAGACATGTACAGGAATTTGAGGGTTTCTGCATTTCTAATGAGAGGGAAAAATGATCTACAGTCTTCACCCTGCAACCATTCACCCTGATTC
>NW_009728530.1:922-1194 GCF_000703405.1 Apaloderma vittatum
CCATCAATCCTCTCTTTCCCCTACCTCCCACCCTTCACCTGAGCATTCCTTAATAAGTGTTGCCTAATCCTGCAGAACCTTTCCTCCTTGTCACTGCAAAGGAGTCACTTCTTGTTACTTGCAAAGCTCAGCCTGACCCACTTCAAAGCTCCACCTGAAGTTTCCTAATGGCCCATTCATTAGAGGCTTAAGAGCTCTGATCTCCCTCCTTTTCTCCCTCAGCACTTGCTGAGACATTGGCGGCCTTGTGTGCTTTGTTTATCACTCCCTTT
>NW_009728531.1:0-221 GCF_000703405.1 Apaloderma vittatum
GGGGAAGGTGCGGTTGCACTCGCTGCAGATGTAGCTGCGCACCCCGGCGTGCACCTCCATGTGCTGCTGCAGGGCGCTCTGCGTCTGGAACCGCTTCCCGCACAGCAGGCAGAACACCGCCATGTCCGTACCTGCGTGACGGGCAAAGACATGGGTCAGGCACTCCCCGGTCTCTGGGGAAACCCCATCCCACCATCCCACCCACCGCCGGGGGTGCTGCC
>NW_009728531.1:266-496 GCF_000703405.1 Apaloderma vittatum
CCTGGAGATGGGACCCTGGCCACCCTGACCCTGCCACCAGCCCTGCGGGGGGAATGTGGGAGGAGGGTGGGGGCTTTTATTGGGTCAGAGGCAAGTGGGGCGCCCAGTTCTTGATGCCCCAACGCGAGGCACCTGCTGGGCAATCGGCCTGTCCGCATGCAGCTGCGGGAGCTGACGAGCTCAGAATGCTCCAGGGGAGCTCCAAGGAATGCCCCGCGAAGCCCCCGCGG
>NW_009728531.1:588-864 GCF_000703405.1 Apaloderma vittatum
TGCGTGGCTTCCCAGCGACAGCGGGAAAAACCCCCGACCCCAGATACTTATGCACCGTCAATAAAGTATCAGGCCTCTGTGTTATTAAACAATTTGTTTTCGTTTATGCATAGCTGATTGTTCAGAACCTATGAGTCAGTGCAAATTGTATTACGCGGGGAGATTAAGCAAATAAATGCTAGCTTTTCGGAGACATTAAAACGTGAGGACTATGGAAACAAAATTATCTAGAAAATTGTATTAGCAATTCATTAGCAGCAGCAAGATGTTCGAGGT
>NW_009728532.1:0-1192 GCF_000703405.1 Apaloderma vittatum
AAGACCACCCGTTCTCTCCTCGGCTTTTATGAATACACTTTGCCGTTGACCTGAAGCAGCAGTGAGTTACCGCTGAAGCTTTTCAGGAGTTGTGCCTCGGGGTGGGCTAGGGCTGGAGCTCTCCTCCGCCTGAGAGCAAACCGGAGGGCAGGGCTGAGCCCCTGCTCCCTCGGGAGGGCTGCGAGTGCCGAACACGCGGGATGCGCATGCGGGAAAACAACTTCTTGCACAGAATCTGAACTCCCAGCTCTCCTCGGCACGCGTGGCTGCTTTTTATTTTCAGAGCAAAGCTTGAAAGAGTTCTTAAGTAGAGGAGATGATTCTGCATGAGGTTAAGGTCTAGGGCCCAGCTTTGCACTCCTGGAAGCTTTAAGGGACTTCTGGGTTAATTCACTGGCGTGAAGGGGATCCGCCTCGGCTCTGTTGCCACCTTGGAGCTGCAGCTGCCTGCTTCTACAAAGGCTGGATGTGTCCATGGGTGCTGTACGACCTGGCAGCACCTCTGTCCACTGTGGGGCACGGCAGCAGTTTTCAGTGAAAATGCGAGGAAGGAGCTGGCCTTGTGCCAGCAGAAATTGTCTTTGTCTCCGTGACTCTCTGGGGTGTCTGACTGGGAAGCTGAGAGGTTTTTCGTGAGCTGCTGTGCCTGCATGTGGGGCACAGTGCCTGAAAATAGCATCAAGGGGCAGCGCCGCCGTAAGTGACAGCCTGCAAATAAATGAGGCTCTGTCCCCAGCTGCCAGCCTGGCCAGGAGTTTCTGCAGCCAACACAAGTCAAACTCACCGTCATTGACTCTTTGGTTTATTTTAAGTGGCTGCAGGTGTTTTCCGATGGAGCATCCAGCCCAGCGGCGCCTTCTCTGAGTGGTTTGTCACTCAGCTGGAAGGGCTCCGTGGGGATGGGAGGAACCGCGCCGGCCCCTCAGTAGCTGCATGTGACGCTGCTGATGGGAAACCCTCCTGCCACATCTAGAGTTCAGAGTCAGGCTGGTGGTAATGCGTGCTGTGGGGTTTCTTGCTCATTCTGTAATCCGCCACGCGCATTACAAAAAGCAGGCTGGCGTAGTGCTGGATGTGGCTCCCTGTATGTAAATGCTCGGAGCTTCGCTGTGCGTTATTGGGGGGGGGACGTCACGCCGCGCCGGGCCTTCCAGCTGCGCGTCTGCTGCACGAGCATCCCTGAGCTCTCTCC
>NW_009728532.1:1225-1439 GCF_000703405.1 Apaloderma vittatum
CTGGAGTGATGGAACAGCCAGCTTCTGGTCTGGATAAACTGGGAGGTTGGTTTATTTTAATAGTCCTGAGAATAAGAAATATTTGCTGGGGCTGGTGGCTCTCTGGCCTTGGGGCCCCCTTGGCAGTGCTGGACCATGAGGAGTGCACGTCCTGGCTGCAGTGAGGGTCAGGGGCTCGGCCACCTGGGAGAACTCGCCAGAACCCACGCGAGGC
>NW_009728532.1:1504-2710 GCF_000703405.1 Apaloderma vittatum
TCCCGTCTCCCTCAGCACAAAGAGGCGAGACACCCAGCTCAGACGTGCTGAGTCTATTTTTACTGGCAAGAAGGAGTATAAATACCGCAGAACCTGAGGTGCAAAACTGCACAGCAACACCGAACCCAAAGCCGCGGGATTTCCTCTCCCACTGGCAGTGCTCCCCGCTGGGGTGGGTCTCGAGGCTGATTCTCTCTCTGCGCCACTTCTTTGTGCTGCTGGACGGGGCTCCCGTCGATGTACTGATGGGGACAGGGACAGGGAGGGGGCAGAGCTGCCCCGTGGGTGGGCACTGGGTCCAGCGTTCCCCAGCGGAGCCTGGAGCAATGCCCCAGCCCCAGCAGAGCAGCACCAGGAGCCGTCCTGACCCCAAAATTCTCCTCGAGCATTGCCCCAGCATCCTCGAACATCAGCTGGTGGCTGATAAAGGAACCCTGGTCCTGTTCTTCGCTGTATTTCTAGGTATCTTCCCCTGCTTTGGTTTTATCTGGCCTTTTTTTGGAGGGGGAAACTACGTATTTCTACAAGTGCACAGCGTAAGTCTACTGCTGAATAAACAAGGACCTTCGCGCAGATGCTCTCAGTCAAGTACTGAACATGTTAATCATGTTGCATTACTCTGTTGACTTTCCAGGATGGGAAGCAAACCTGTCCTGGAAACACTGGGCAATCTCCAAAGTGTGCTGAGCTTAAACACCAGCGGACCAGAGAGCCCCACTTGGAGCTACTTTCCTTGTTTCCCAGCTCAGTCAGGGCTGGTGTTTGAATTTTCTGAACCCAGAGCCCTCGGTTCTGCAGCCCTTTAATCATTCCTAGGGAAAATAAAAATGCAAAAATGCACGCCCGGAGCAGAGTAATGAAGCCCATGAGGGTCTGTTTGTCAATTTAGAAACAATATTGTGATGTACAAAGGTTGTTTCTTAGTCTGATGTTCTGAGATTGCCTCCAAAATAGTGTCATAATTTGTGTGTCTGGAAGCCCCCGTCAAGAATTATATCTGTGCTCTCAAGGAAATCCAGTCTGCGGCTGCATGGTAACAAGTGCTCATTTTTTATTAGAACCACAACAATTTACTTGCAAGTCGTAAAAGGGAACCTGCGTATTTCGGAAGCTTTGAGCTGCTCTGCCCACACGGGGAGGGTCCCGCTGTCCTACGGGGGCGTCGTAGCTCTGGGACCCGAATGGGGCGGGTGTGGGCTGAGCCCC
>NW_009728533.1:0-572 GCF_000703405.1 Apaloderma vittatum
CCTGGGATATGTCCTCTACAAAAAGCCAGGTGCGTGGCGGTAACCAGGCACCGGCGATGCCGCGGGAGGCGTGTGGCCCCGTTGTTAATCCATCTTTCCCCCGCAGACGTCAACTGGGGCTCCTCCATGCAAGCCAGCTCGTACAACATGGCCCTCACCTACTCGGTGGGGCTGAGCGAAGTGGAGGTGCACGTCAAGAACTACAGGCAAGGGCGGCTCGGTGCGGTGCTGGGCACGGAGGGAGGGGGTGCAAAGCCAGCCACCGCCAGTGGCAAACCCAGCCTGGCGTCATGGCCATGTCCTTACCACCATCCTCAGTAACTGGGAGCCCCAGAAAAACGTGTCTGTCTCCAAAATCCCACGTCTTTGCTGTGTGGAAGGCAAGAGGTGGAAAGCAGAGCAAAAAAGCAGGGCAAACCTTCCCCGGGCAGGCTCATTGGTCTCATCTGATATAAAAAGACCAAAAATAAGGTTGGACCCTCCGCCATGCAATTTTGTCTCACCCTGAAGGTGCTCCCTGCGGTTGCCGCTGGCCACGCATGGCAGAAGAGACGCGGCCCGTTCCCGAGAAG
>NW_009728533.1:665-1319 GCF_000703405.1 Apaloderma vittatum
CCCTGGTAGACTTCGTGGGGACGTTCACCAAGAACCTCAGCCTGATGCTCTGCGGCAACGTGCTGATCGTGAGTCACCTGCAAGAGCCGGTTGGCTCCTTGTCCCAGAGGCAACTGGCTGGGAAATCCTGGTGGGTTCATGGGGTGGGGATTGAAAAGCACCCATCTGTAGCACCAAATGGTGAAATGCTTTGTCTGGAAACCTCTCCAGCTTGTTAAAGAGTATTGATGAAGCACCAGGATGCTGCCGTGGGCTAATGGCTTCCCCTTGCCAGTTAATTGCCAAAGCAAAGATGTGGTAGGATGAGGTGGCAGCTCAGAGGATGGGGCTGGTCCTGCAGCCCTGATCAAGAGCAATTTGGGACACGTGTGGTGGAGCAAACACCGGCTCAGCCACAGCCATGGGACTGCTGGCATCACGTGTGTTGGATGCTGGCCCCCAAAATTCGTGGATTTTCTTGCTGCGACTGCAACCTCCCACGCGTGCAGCTGGTACCTCCGGGTCTTGCCAATGATTTGGGAAGAAGGGAGCCGGAGTCCTTGGTGGCAGGGCCACCAGCTGGAAGGGGCCACCTGAGCCGCTGTCCCTGCTCCCTCCAGGCACCGCGAAAGCAGAAGATGCCGGATTCCCGGCTGGCAGCAGACGGCCACATCA
>NW_009728533.1:1407-1671 GCF_000703405.1 Apaloderma vittatum
ACGAGCAAGAGCAGAGCTTTCTACGCGGACGTGGTGGCTGAGTATCTGAGAAGCGGCGTCCAAATGCTCATCCAGGTAGAGCCATCCTTGGCTGTCCGACCGTCAGGGTCCCTCCTCTTCCACCACAGCTTGGAGAGCTCCGTTCCTCCTCCCCAACCACCCGACACCTCCCTCTGCATCGCTCCCCTGTGGCCAGACACCACCTGTGTCCATCTGTCCCTGCGGAGGGGTCTCACGAGAATATCTACCCGTAGGCTGCCGGCT
>NW_009728533.1:1873-2095 GCF_000703405.1 Apaloderma vittatum
ACGCCTTCGATTTCAAGTACGGCGTGTGCTTGCTGAGGATGAAGGAAGGGCTGAACGTCTCCCGGGTGATGCAGGCTCACGGTAAGCGCTTTTGGGCAGCTGGGGATGTGCCAGAGCTGTAGGACACGTCCTAGGGGGGCATCACGCCTGGGCTGGGACCGAAGGTGATGGGGACAGTGGGACACTGCCCCGCTGCCCATGTTCTTCTCCCCCCTCCTCAGT
>NW_009728534.1:0-257 GCF_000703405.1 Apaloderma vittatum
CCACTCGTGGCGAGGGCTCGGGCTCCGAGAGCACCGGTGCACGATTCATTGTGCTGCTGGGTTTTGCCTCCTGGCACCCTCTCGACCCTCAACTGGGGAGCGTCAGTTGTCATTTAAGGGGGTAACACCAGCACAACACTCACTGTTACACCCTTAAAGGTGACTTTCAAGGGCTGGAACCCCATAAACACAGGGCTATGCGCTAGCGCGTGCCCCAAAAAAGCAAAGACAACAAGTCAGCCCTGGCCACGGCCGCA
>NW_009728534.1:369-940 GCF_000703405.1 Apaloderma vittatum
CTAAGGGGCTCGCTTGTTCAGAAGCTGGCAAGGCCAATTAATCTAATGAGGTTTTGCAGCCAGGGACTATTGTCAGCCAAGAAAGGCACAGCGCTGCAGAGCGAGCACACGGGTGTCTCCTAGAAGCCAAGGGAATTTGGCAGAGGAAAGCTCGTGGTAAAAGCAGGGATGAGGAGCAGCAGGGACGGATCCTTTTGTTGCTCTCCACCGACCGGCAAGAAAAATAACACCCGCACGACAGGCTCACGTACCAAGCCAGATGAGGCACCTGAAAACAGGGCCAGGAGCCATCGCTGCTGCGGCTGGGGCCAGGCAGATTAACTGCAGAAGGGACCTTGAGCAGCTGAAATAGAGGCAAAAAAAAAAAAAAAAGCAGCAGCAGCAGCCCCCTCGCAGCCCAGCTGCAGCAGCTCAAGCTCTTGCAAGATGGAGCCCGGGCTCATTTTGTATGGCAGGGAGCACGCCGGAGGCTGGGAGCTCCTCCTGGATGGCGCTTCCTTGGCGTCCTTACCCACCGCAGGCACAGCGAGCTCCCACCATGGACAATCCTCCACCCACCTCGGCGGCAGCA
>NW_009728534.1:1017-2259 GCF_000703405.1 Apaloderma vittatum
ATGCACGACGGGACACGAGTTGTACAGGCACGAGGTGCTCACACAGCCCCATGTTCCCGCGCAGGAGGAGTTGCACCCAGACACATCTGCCCGGGCCCGGCCGCTCTCCGTGCATGAGGAAGAATCGCGTCGCAGCTCCCCGCCACGTGCCCAGAGTAACACACGCAGGCGCCGACTGGATAGAAAGGTTTTATCGAGTTTACAGTTTTAAAAAAAAGATCAAAAAAAAAAAAAAAAGGATTTTGTGGTTTTTTTTTTTTAAATGTATACATTACAAAAAAAATTCTGAAATCGCAATCTTCATCCAGGGGTTACTGAGCTGATTATTTAAAAAAAAAAAAAAAAGCAGCAGGAAAGCCTGGCTTACACAGCAACCGACAGGGAAAAGCACAGACGTTACACGGGCAGAACAGGAGCAGCGTCACTACGGACCCACACCGGGCTTTACGCCCGCTGCACCCGTGCCCGCGAGGCGGCAGAGCCTCAGTGTTTTTATTTTGCAGGGGTGAGAAAACCAAACGAGTGGGGCTTTTTGTGTGTGGTTTTCTTTTTTTTCCTCTCCCCCCAAGCAAAGTTTCACCGCTGAAACTCCTTTGGTCTGAAGCGACTAACCCCCTGCACCCTGAGAATATCCATCAACCATCGCCCTTCCGACCCGTGGCCTGGCTGGGTCCTCCGAGGGCGCTTCTCATCTCTCCTCCCAACGTATCTTCTGCTCAGCAATAAACCCCCAAAGATACAAGTGGAATAATTACTCTTATAAATATATTTATATCATGTAGGAAAATAAGGCACTTCAGGAGGGTTACAGCTCGTCTAATTCTATGACATTCTAATCAGGAAGAAAAATGGGTTAGTTTCTGAAATGAATTAAAATGAATGTTAATACGGTAATAAAAACATCGGATCCACTTCCCACTTCAAGGCTTTGTTTAAAAAGGAAGAGAAGAAAGCACCTCCCGAAATCCAACAGCAACGAAACCTGACCCAGGGCAGCTCCAGCTGCCCCACGCCAAGCCCTGCCAGCCAGCTCCCCACCAGAGCCCAGCAAGGGCAGGTACTTTCAAATGAGGCACGTTAAATAAGTTCACGGACTGACAAAATTTAAAAAAAAAAAATAAAATAAAAAAATCCTTTCCCTGCAACGATGCTCGGTGCAGTTTCTTGGCCATCTGGGACCTCCAGGAGCCCCTTTCCCTCGCTCTGGTCTGGTGCTTTGGGTCTGATAAGGAGAGGAGAAAG
>NW_009728534.1:2382-2752 GCF_000703405.1 Apaloderma vittatum
GGAGCAGCAGCCAAGCACTGCGGGGCGAGGACACCGGGAGAATGTTTAACCAGGGAAAGGGGAAGGCAGCGGCGGGTTGGTTTGCCCGAACTCACGCCACGTTCCCAGGCCGGGCGAAATGGCTCCACGGCACCGCACGGACGCGGGTCGGGCTGAAATGGAAAGACGGGGAGGAGGGGGCTCCTCCGGGGCGGCCCCCAGCCTGCCAAATTCTGGCTTTTGGGCTTCGTGAAATGCTCGAGGTTCGCTCGCCGTGCCGGTCAACCCAGCCTTAAGCAGAAAGGGAAAAAAGGGAAGGAATAAGCACGAAACGACAGAGCTGGCAGGGGAGCTCAGCGCAAGCCCTCGGTCTACATGGGGCACCAGCCCC
>NW_009728535.1:0-903 GCF_000703405.1 Apaloderma vittatum
CACCACCCGTCCCGTGACACCGAGACCGCACAGCCATGGGCCACCCAAATTTAGAATGCTCCAAACACAGCCCCACTCGCCCTCCTCCTCTTGCCTCCTGCACCACTCGCGTGGGCTCAGAGCTCGTCCTGCTTGATGGAGTGATTTTCCTGCCTGTGGATGTCCGCAGGACCCCAGGGCTGAACTGTAGAGTTCCCCAGCACTTTAGGGTGCCAAAGGACTGTGAGGCCATGTCCCCTGGGGTTCCCTGGGGTCTCCTGGGGAGCAGCACCTGGGCAGCCCATGCTGAAGCATGGAGCACCAGCTGTGCTGCAGCTTCCAAACCCAGACCTTTATAGTCTGGCCAAGCCCCAGGGGCTCAAAAATCACAAGACTAATCTCGATGTTTAACTATGTTCTGGGTTTCCTCTTCATTCTCGCACAGCTTGGGGGGGCTATGTTTGGGACACCAGGCAGCAGGACGTTGTTTGCCATCCTGCTGCTGGTGCAAACTCCCTCTGAGCCTCTTGTTTGAAGTTTGAGGTCCTGCCAGGATTCCCCTGCCCCACATCACACACCCACACTATCCCCATCTCCTGCTCATCAAACCCCAGCCAGGATGGGACGGACATGCCTTCTTGCACAGCCTGGAAAAGGAGCCCTTATGCTTTGGCTGGAGATTTAAAAAGTGTTAAACAGCTCAACTGAGAGGCACAGCCTGGAAAGGTGACCTCCAGCAGGGAAACTGAGGCAAGTCCTGCTGGGGAGCACCCATCTCCCTTTACTTCCTGCAGCTCGGTTTCCCTTTGCTGTGTGACACATGGGCACTTCTGCAAAGGGATGGGGCAGCTGGGGAAGCATCGTGGGGCTGTAGCTGGGCTGGCCACAAGTTCTCCATCAATGGGAAAGTGAAGCCCATGTGCA
>NW_009728535.1:970-1262 GCF_000703405.1 Apaloderma vittatum
GTGGTTCCCCAACACCGCCAACAGGACATCCGAGGTTTGGCCGCCTGCTCCAGTGGGGTGGGGAAGAAGAGGAGCGGGGACAGGATTTTCATTAGGAGATGACTCTTTGTACTCATAGGAAAACGATGCGCCAGACCCCCAGGGCCGTCAGATCAAATGCTGAACTGCAGCTCACCCTGTCCAGCTGGATCAGGCGGGAAGAAGAGCTGAGCCCCGCGGGGTCGGGGGGCGGTAGGCGGCTTGCCGGCACCACGGAGGTTCCCACTCATGGCCCGGGTGGCTGCGAGGCCGG
>NW_009728535.1:1672-6687 GCF_000703405.1 Apaloderma vittatum
TGCCCCAGACACTCTGCCTGCTGCCAAAACTCTCACCCCAAAAGGAGTTGGGACGATGAGCCCCACTTTCCAACCTGATTCCACACACCCCTGTGTAAGAGAAGCAACCTCCTTTGCTTAAAGGGGAAACTAAAGCACAGAAGAAGAGCAGCAGCCTGCTGCCAACCTGCTGCTGTCATCCCTTTGGCTGCCACAGCCGCAGCCTGATCCCAGTCCCGGTGATGCACGGGAAACAGGAGTCACTGACACTTCTGATGCAAGACTTGTCCTCTCTGCACCAGAGCCGGGGGTTCCTAAGAGCCATAATCACCAGCTTTTCTGGCTCGGCTCACAGTCATGGAGCCTCTGGTATGTCCCAGTCTGGTTCCCAGCCAAAATCGTAGAGCAAGGAGCCCGGGACAAGTCCCCATCTCTGCCTCAGACATGGAGATGATGTGGAGCAGGGCTCCTCCTGGTCCCTGCGAGCAGACCATTATCAAGGGGATCCAGCAGGGTCACGGTGTGCAGGGAGCTGATGTAGAGCCATGCAGCAACAAAGAGGATGGTCAGCCTTTGCAAACAGCACTCACATCTCGGGTAGAAAAATGTTTTCTTTGGTTCTGATGGCCCTGGAACCTCGAGGGGGAGTGGTGGTTGTGCTATGACAGCTCCACCAGTCAGTTCTGCACCCATTGAGGACTGCTGCCAGGGTATTCCCATGTGGCAAGGGGAGGCTGCTGTGGGGTAGTGTAGTGGGGGGCATAGTTGGCCTCATATCCAAGTCTCCATCCCAGCCCCTGGATGTATTCAGGAGGGGGATGAAAGGTGCCAGGGTACCTGGCCCATTGCTGTGAGCACACAGCACTCCTCCACCTGCTTGCAGAGGCAAGAGCCACAGGATGCCAGACTTGGAGAGCTGAGCTCCATCTCTGAGGTGACAGGTGACATCCAGGAATGTCACACTCAATGACAAGCCTGCAAAGGAAATTAGACTCAATAGGAGCACCTCTCTTTCCAAACAGGGCGAGGAGGGCACAAACATGAATTTGCACCCATCCAGCTCTCCCTTCATCCCACACAGGCATGCAGTGGGTACCCAGTCCCTCACCCATGGTGAAGCATTTGTGCTGCCACTGGCTAGGGGCAGCCAGGTGTGGAGAGCTGAGCAGGAGGTGCAGAGGGTCGGTGAGTAAGCAGCAAATCCCTGCCCTGGGGGAAATAGCCAAGGCTCGGCTGTTGAGCAGCACCAGGGTCACCAAGAGAGCGGGAAATGGTATGGTCAGGGGGAGCAGGGGGACCCCATTCTCTGCCTTCCTCCTTGCACTTCCTTGACAAGGATGGGGTGAAAATAGCTGTGATGCCACCCAGAGGAAAGAGGCTTTGGCATGGCATGGTATCGACCCACAGTGCTGCCAGCTGCAGGATCACGCTGAGGCCGGGCACTTGTGGGCATGAGACGCCAAGCTTGTGCTGCAGGTATTGGGTTGGATGGAGGGTATATGTACCCACAGAGCTGAGGGCTCAGGAGGCGTGTCCAGATGCTGGAGGGGCTAGGATGAGATGAAATGGATCCAACCCCCTGGTCATTGTGTCCTTCCTCCAGGTGCTGGTGGAGAGTGGAGCTGGGATGGCACGAGAACTGGGCTAACATATGCTCAAATATGGATGCCAAATATGGTGGCAGGACCCTGCACATTCTGAGAGAATATCGTGGTGTGCCCAGTTCTGCCAAGTACCCTCCTGCATGAGGAGGATTTGAAGGTGTCAAAACTCTGATGCAAAGTCCAGCCCAAGTCCTCCAGCTTGGAGCATGTGTAGGGCAGGGCCAGGCAGCCTGGGTGTCACCATGGGAGAGTGGAGATGACCAGAAGCTGGGACAAGGGATGGCATGGGGGAAAGTTCAGTTGTCTTGAGGAAGGACACAAGCAGCCCAACCGTGGAGCTAGTGCCATCTCAAAGAGAGCAAGGGAAACATTTTCCTTTTTCAGAAGGAAAAATGTTTCCACAGGGAGATGGCCCCAGGCAGGGGCTCCTGCACTGAGAGGTTCTTTGCTGCCCTCACATCTCTGCTCTGGGGGTGAGGGCATGCCCGGGACAGCTGGAGAGCCCAGTCTGTTGGGCGCCATGGGAGCTGTGGGCTGTGAGGTGGCGAGTGTGGGTCAGCAAGCCCAGAGGGTGACTCACGATGCTCACCCCAAGGCATGCAGGCAGGGTCCTGCAGCCCAGCAGCCTGCCTTTACAGGCTCTGTGTGGTGTGGGTGCTACTTGGGGTGATGAAGGAGAAGGGGAGGCCACCAGCAGACAAAACCCAGTGGTGTGTGGCTTTGCAGGGTGCAGGGCTGGGAACCCCTCAAGCAAGGGTGCAGCCATGGGCGCCCGTGGATGGGTACTCCCTGAGCTCCTCTGAGGGAGCCCCATGAAAATGTGGAGATGCTCTGCCCACGTGCATGCATGGAAAGGGGACACGGGGTAGGCATCCGGACCTCCAGGCCTCCTCGGACCCAGAGCTGCAGTGGGGCACACTTCACCTGGGATGGTTTTCCTCCTTGTTCCCCCTTCCACCTCCCACCTGCTCTCAGTCATGGTCACAGAGAGCCGGTGGGCACTGGGGCATGCCAGCTTTGCTCACCACGACCCCCATGGTGCCTCCATCCCTGCAAGCACAGCTCAACCACAAACTGACTCTGCTGAAATCCTGCCCTGAACCTGCCTGGAGCTCCTGAGACACTGCTTTGCCTGCCCTGTATCCCTGCACCTTCCAGGCCAGCCTGGGAGACCTTGGGAGTCCCCACCTGTCCTGCTCAGGGAGGAATCACTGTTACATGAGGAATCAGATGAGAAACACAAACAGATGAAGGGAGGAGGAAGAAAGAAATTTTTACAATGCTCGTGGGAGCAAGAGGAGACAATTCTGTTCAGCCTGACGCTAACCAAGAGACTGTCAGCACCTGTATGATGCATCTTCCTGTCAGCACTGACCATAGCCTGCTCCCCTCTGCCATGGAAAGGTCCCATTCCTTTGTCCCTCTGCCTCTTCATAGACACAGGAGAACAGAGGCTATAGGACAAGGGTGATTGTGTCTTCAGTGAGCTCTCTGGGAGCATCCTGACACAATGAAGATGCTCTTTCTCAGGTTACAATGTCTTTAGCATGATGTCACTGCTCATACATCACACCCGAACCTTTCTCTGCAGAGGCAGCCCCCTGTCAGGATCGCAACGGGTGCAGTTACCACCCATCAGTGGCCAGCCCCAGCTATATGCCTGGGCCAGCGACCCAGATGCAGACTCACTGCACCTTGCCACTCTCACAGATCAGTTTGTCACCAACATCAGAAAAAAATGCCTTAGACAGGCAGCACCTGAGTCCCCCTGCATTGCGCAGCCAATGCACCCAGGGGTGGGATGAAAGAGGTGGTAAAGGTCTTCCTTTCCTGCCTAGAGGAGCATGTCCCCTTGGCTAATCACCTACAGGTGCCCCGAGATGCACACTCGAAGGCATGTCACCCAAGTCCCTATGTGTCAGTGGCAGGGACAGCAGAGAACAACTCTACTAATGTCACCAGCCCTGGGGCTTCCAGGAGCCCTGGCACAACCTGCACCCCTGAACCTCTCCTTGTCGTAAGCAAAACCCACAGACACCAGTGCCACCCAGACCTGGGAGGGGGGCCCAGGAGCTGGCGTGTGGGAAAATGCCTGTCTTGAGCTGGCTCGAAGGGCCGGGCAGTGCCCAGACCTCTCTCCCCCACACGGGGAGAGCTCCTTGGAAATGAGGGATGATCTTGGCCAGGGGCCAGAGATCCCAAGTTCTGGGAGAAGAAGCTTGTGAATCAGCCAGTTGCTCCGGTGCCCCATGCCAGGAAGCCCTGTGTGTCCGTTTGGTGGTGCTGGTGGCTTCGTCCACACATCACCTCCTCCCGGCTTGCTGGCTCTGGAGGGAAGCAGAGTGTGTGCTGGTGATCCCCCTGCGGCTGCTCCGCTGTCTAGCGCATTTGGCCATGCTGCGTGCAGCTGGGTTATTATTCTTAAATTAAAGGTTCCTTTTCTTCTTCTTTTTTAAGAGAAGAAAAAACAAGTTTGACCCTTTGCCCTCCTCTGCCAAATCCTGCTAATCTCCCAAGTCAGCGCTGCCAGTGCACGCACGACATGGTCACATCATCAGCAGGACCCATGCTCGGCAGTGAGGTGTGACTCTGAGAAGTAGGGATGGTGGGCAGCAGTACCCCAGCACCCTGCCCTCGCTGGTGCTGTCTGCCCACCCCCAAATTGAAGGTAAAACGAGCTCCCACTTCACCCCTGCCTGCTCCAGCCATGGGCAGGATAGCATCAATGTCCAGCAAGGGGCCCAGGGCATGAGCTTAGGGGGCTCATGGGTGTGTATTGATGAGGCTGAGTGAGAGAAAGCAGGGAGAGCTGAAGAGACAGATATATGCATGGAGCAGCAGTCAGAGAATTAGTCAGGGTAAACCAGCAGCTCTCAGAGAGCAGGAGGGACTGTACCCCGGGATGGCATAGCTACCCTGAGGCAGTTGTGGGAAGCAGAAGGACCCTCTGCACACACCCTGCCTCAGCCAGGGCTTGCCCTACCTTCTTCTCTCCTCATCTGGCAAAAAAAAACCAAGGCAAGCCCCTCTTAGACCCACGTTAACCCCTTCCCCAGCAATAAACACAGTGCTTGCGTTCCAGAGCCAAACTCTCAGCTGGCGTACAACTAACAGTAACAGCACCTTTTATACCCACCATGGTCCTCTCCTTTTGCCCTGCACCCCTGAAGCAAGGGCTAGTGAAGGGGATAGAGCTGTGGAATAAATCACTGGCGGGTAGGCAGGGGACCGTGAGGGGAAAGGCTTATGGAGAGCTTTATTTTAGGGGTCAAAAGAGTGTGACAATGTGGAGACGAATAGCCTCAGATAATGAATGATAGCCTGGACGGCACGCCGGGAAGCTGGAATCTAAGCACTTAAAACCGGATAAAGACAGGGTGGGTGAAATTCTTAATAGATTTAAATAGTTCATGTTTCGACAGATACCTGGGC
>NW_009728535.1:6734-7294 GCF_000703405.1 Apaloderma vittatum
GGATCCTGCAAGGCTCCGTCTCTGCCTTTGATGAAGGCACCATTACAAACAGGGGTTTTGTCCCCGACGTGTCCAGGCCACCGCTTGGGAGGGGACATTGTAGGGACCTTTGGGCTTTTAATTAAAATTGACTTATTGCACGGGTCTGGAGGCTCTTTCCTCCCCCTTCCCCACCCCTCAGGCATACAACCCTCTCAGGCTGCGGGCTTGGGGTGTGTGGATGCAGGTCACAGATCTCTCCGCAGAACCTCGGTGCCCTGTACCCCTGGAGGTCCCACAGCTTGCTGTCCCCAATGCACTCCTGCACCCGAGCCCCAACAGTGTTGGTGTGCCCCAGACCTGGATCTGCCTGGTCAGCGAGCAGCGGTCCCCACCAAGGGGTGCTTTGGGTGTAGCTGGCTCTCTTCTCCCCACGCTGGGGTTTGGGGGACCACACTCTGCAGAGCGAGGGACCCCTGTGCACCTTCCTGGCACCCACCCCGAGATGTCCTACTCACCACCAGAGCCCGATGATGTTGGCGGGGCAAAGGAGGATGAAGAAGAGCCCCAGCTGGGTCCGG
>NW_009728536.1:0-326 GCF_000703405.1 Apaloderma vittatum
CGTCCCTTCCAACCCCAACATTCTGTGATTCAAGCAAGCAAGCTGCAGCAGTTCACTCCCGGTCACCAAATACGTGTCCCCTCTCTGCTTTCCCACACTTTTATGGTGAATCGCTCTCTGTCCTCCCTCTAACATCTTTTTCTTTTTTCTTTTTTAATTTTTCTCTCCATCCAGAACAGAGATAACTACATCCGCTCCTGCAAACTCCTCCCCGACGGCCGCACGCTGATCGTGGGAGGGGAGGCGAGCACGCTCACCATCTGGGACCTGGCTTCCCCCACGCCCCGCATCAAGGCCGAGCTGACCTCGTCCGCCCCAGCCTGCCA
>NW_009728536.1:398-1390 GCF_000703405.1 Apaloderma vittatum
CACAACCAGACGCTCGTCAGGGGAGCCCCACAGTTCCCGCTTTGCCCTCATCTGGGATTTTTCTGACCGGATTTAGCCATGAGGACCTTGGGGATGGTGGCATCTCGTGATGCTTTGTCTACACGTGAGCCCAGGAGGCTCGGCTGGGCTGGTGGACCTCAACAAGGGATACTCCACTGAAGCAACCTGTTTTGCGTGCTCCCCTTGAAGACTTGGATTTTTTTTCATTCCTCCCGTTTAAAGGCAATTCCAAGGCCACACGGACGGCGCCAGCTGCATAGATATCTCGCACGACGGTACGAAGTTGTGGACGGGAGGTCTGGACAACACCGTGCGGTCCTGGGACCTGCGGGAAGGGAGGCAGCTCCAGCAGCACGACTTCACCTCCCAGGTAAGCAGGGAACGTCCTGGCCTCGCTGCGCAGCAACTCGTGGAGACCCCAACAGGGGTTTAAACCTCCAGCTCAGCGTCTGGCTCACGCGTGACCGTGAGAGGGGGATTTTCCTGCTGCACAGCCCCCTGTTAGCTTCCCTGCTGCTCTAGGTGTCACCCGAGAGCGTTCAGGGCTGTAGGCACTGCGGGGCTCCCTGGCTCTTCTTTCAGCTCCTCTTCCATCACTTTTTCACCCACCTCAAGACCAGGCTGCTGTGAAGAAAGCCGGGCTCACCTTGGGATGCCCCTGGGCATCAGGGGCTGGCTCTGGGTGCCCTGAAGGTGGGATGGATCCTGCAGAGCCCTGATCCAGAGGGGCAAAGCTGGGACCTCGTGTCCCCCGTGGGGCTGGAGCCATCGTGGTGTTCACACAGGGTTCACGCAGCTGCTCCAAACACGTGGGTGCACCTCTCCAAGCCCCACTGCATCTCTTTGGGACCTTCCAGCAGCCCTCACCAGTGTCAAACAGCCGGTCAGACCGGAGCTGCGTGGTTGGGGACCAGCAAGAGCAGCACGGCCGAGGTCTCTGCTATATCCCACCCCACGGCACTGGCCACATC
>NW_009728536.1:1408-1663 GCF_000703405.1 Apaloderma vittatum
GGACCTGGGCACCCAGAAGCCGTGCTGCTGTGGTTTGCAGCCCACCAGTAGCCATGGCTGGGAGCTTATTTAGTCTTGTTGCCTTCCACGCTCAAGTTTTCCTCTTCTGGAGGATGCCGGGGTGGTGCTTGATTTCCAGAAAAAGGAGTTGCCGCCCTTAGAAGAGGCCACGTTTCATCCAGGGTGCCCCCGGGGCTGGGCAGCCACCAGCTCCCACCTTGCAGCAGCTGGGGGGGCCTCGATGACAGAAAAGGA
>NW_009728536.1:1758-2070 GCF_000703405.1 Apaloderma vittatum
GCTCGAGGCGTAACGCTGCTGGGTGCAAACCTCCCAGAAAAGCCCTCCCTGAGCACTTTTCTGTGTCCCTCCGGGCAGATTTTCTCGCTGGGGTACTGCCCGACGGGCGAGTGGCTGGCAGTGGGCATGGAGAGCAGCAACGTGGAGGTGCTGCACCACACGAAACCGGACAAGTACCAGCTGCACCTGCACGAGAGCTGCGTCCTCTCCCTCAAATTCGCCTACTGCGGTGAGCGGCAGGCGTCGCTGCAGATTTTCCAGCTATCTCCCCCAAAAACTTCCCCCTTTCTCCCCCCAAACCTCCCCCTTCTT
>NW_009728537.1:0-10668 GCF_000703405.1 Apaloderma vittatum
GGGTAGCTAATACTCTAAACCCGTACCACGAGGCAAATGACACCCTTATGATGATCATGGATGACCGTCTTATAGCAAATACGTTGCCTTGGTGGTACTTCGGCCCAGATAACACCGGGGATGTGATGATGTTGAAGCATCTAACTGGCCTTCAGAACTTTGTGAGTAACATGGCCACAGTTCACTTGGTAACTGCTGATGGCAGCTTTGATTGCCAGGGAAACCCAGGGGAGCAGGAGGCTCTTGTCTCACCCCTTCTTTACTGTGAAACAGTCACTGCTTTAATGATCCTGGACGCTGGAGGATCCTTTGTTTTGAAGATGTTCACCCTGTTTGAACACTGTTCTACCAACCTGCTCTTTCTGCTGAACTGCTCTTTCGAGGAGGTCCATGTCTTTAAGCCAGCCACTAGCAAAGCTGGAAACTCCGAAGCTTATGTGGTTTGTCTTTGTTATCTGGGCAGAGAGAGCATTCATCTGCTGCTTTCTAAGATGATACAGAACTTTGGAACAGAAATGGTCAACAAGGCCCTCTTTCCCCAGCATATGCTACCAGAATCTTTTCTTAAGATACATGAAGAGTGCTGCATGTTCTTCCACAAACGCCAGGTAGAGACTATCTCTGAGAACATTCACCTCTTTGAGTGCATGGAAGAAGCAGAGCAGACGAAACTGAACAAGCTAAGAGATTGTGCAGTGCAGTTCTTCATGCAAAGGCTCCACGTGAAACCCATTGCCAAAAATAATTGGCTCGTCAAGAAGTCTCAGACTGGCTGCAGCACAAACGTGAAATGGTTTGGGCAAAGAAACAAATATTTTAAGACGTACAATGAGAGGAAGATGCTGGAAACCCTTTCATGGAACGATAAAGTGGCAAAGGGCTATTTCAGTCACTGGGCTGAAGAACATAGTTTAAATAATGCCGGTAAAATGTGCATCTTGGAAGGATCAACTTCTAACCTCGAGTGTAGCTTGTGGTACATTTTGGAAGGAAAAAGGCTACCAGAGGTAAAATGTTCTCCCTTTTGTGATTGTCAGGTCTTGGAAAATCTTAACGAAGCTCTGAAGGAGTTGGCGGAGGGGAGGTGGAAAAGCAAAGTGCTGCAGACTTGCGACTCCTGTGAAGTTCTTCCTGGGGAGCTGATACTGGCTGAAGTGTCTGATCTTTCCAGGTGTCGTCAGGAAATCCTAAATGAAAGGCATGGTGA
Source organism: Apaloderma vittatum (assembly GCF_000703405.1). NCBI lineage: Eukaryota > Metazoa > Chordata > Aves > Trogoniformes > Trogonidae > Apaloderma > Apaloderma vittatum. The sequence goes on from NW_009728537.1 coordinate 1,208, forward strand.
CCAATTCAAGTGCCTTGCGGTGGATTTTCCATCCCCCTGTGATACCGAAAGCCAACCCGATATGGAAATAAAACTCCTGGATTTGGCCACGCTGCCGACTTTCAGTTTCTCTTTGCTTTACGATGGAGAACCGAAGTACCAGCAGCAGCTTTTGGAGTGTGTTCTGCGTTCGTTGAATGAGCTTAGAATGGGAGACGCCTTGGTTTTGCCCGTTCTTTCGTGTTTTACGCGTTTCACAGCTGGCCTGGTGTTTATTCTGCATTGCTGTTTCAGATACATCACGTTTGCTTGTCCAACCTCCCATGAACCGCTGAGGACCAGCGCCGCTTTGCTCTGTGTCGGTTACCGAGGCCTCCCGAATCCGGTTGTCGAGTATCTCCAGCATCTGAACAAACTCGTGAGATCTTTGCTGGATGCGGACTCTCCCCAGCAGGTTCTGCAGTTTGTGCCGATGGAGGTTCTTCTCCAGGGCAAGCTGTTGGAGTTCTTGTGGGATTTCAACACGGCCATTGCAAAGAGACAGCTCCACTTGATCGTGCAAGCGAAGCAGCAGCAAATGACTAGGGATGTTTCACTTTAGAATAATTCTAGAATTGAGCAAGCTGCTGCTAGACCTTGTTTCACAGGTTAGGAGGTGTTGAAAACGTCGCTAATGCGAGGGTGATGTTACCGTAAAACCTTGGCGTGACATTAACGTTGGATATTTTGAGCTTACAGTCTCTCTTGTACTGTCATACAGAAACTTGAGGCTAAATCTTGGGCATGGGGTACTTGGGAGGGACACAGATTGAAGTGGGGAAGCTTCCTCCTCTGTCACAGCTCTCCCTGAGCAAATTTTGTTGTGTGCCGTGCGGGTCAGAACTCGAGAGGCGTTGTGGTGTCTTATACATGTTGGCTCAGGCTGGAGGGGACCGTGTTGTGTGACGTTCGCCCTCTTCTGCAGGGCGAAACGTGAGCCTTGTGACCCACCTGCCTTCCTCCCCGGGGTTTTTGGAAGCCGAAACGCGTGGTTTGGGCTAGAACGCTGAGCAGTGTGCAAGCCTCTTGTAAGATTTGAGGGATGAGCATCTTGTGAGCAGGCAGCTGCCTCAAAAAGGACTGCCTGTAAGCAGTAGCAGAGGTGTCTGGGGAAGGATGCTCTTTGGTTTTCGCCTTGTTTGCGCGAAGAGCAGCCGGCCGTGTGGTTTTGGACAGGTTGTCACGTGGTTTTCTCTTGCCGTTGATGAATGGGCTGTTGGAACCTGATTTTTGTGGCCTATGGGCTCTCCTTAAAATAGTGTGGGACTTCTGAGTAAGTGAAGACTTGGCATCTGTCTGTGGCAGCAGCTGTTAATGAGGAGCTGCAGATGTTTTTGAGGCTAAAAAACGTGATCGCATGCAGATGCGTGTATCAAAAAATGCTTTGGATGCCACTGCAGGAGCATTAAGCTCAAGAAAAATGTGATAACTTCCTTTGGGAAAGTGCGATTAAGATTTCACTTGGTTCCCCTTAAGGATAAAAATGATAAAATTGGTAAGTGGCTGTTTAAGGGAGTCCAGTTTTATTTTCTGTATTGCTCCTTTGAGAGCTAAATTTTGAGGCCTCACTTGTGTGTATTAACGTTGAGTTTTAAGTTGGTAGTTTACATGGAAAAAGGCTGCTCGGGGAGAGAAATGATATTTAAAGGGAAAATAGCTTTGCTGTTGATACGTGGAGGAAAAGGTCGAAGGAGTGGAGTTAGAAGGAAGGAAAATGTAGTCTCCTGATGAATTACCAGTCACCTTCTGGAAGCACTTCTAATTATATAATGGGGGAGCTTGAAGGGTAATTGATTACTGGCAAGGGATTAAAAGCACTGCTGAAAAAGTGTTTTGTCTGGAGGTGCTGTGCATATAATAAGCTTACTTGCCACGTGGGGCAGAGTTTAATGCATTTAACAGTTTGGTTTTTGTTTGAGGACTTGATAGGTGAATGAGCTGATGGCTCAGGTCTCACTTCATTTGTAACGTTTTTCTAAAAAAAACTCGTGGTTTTTACACTTGCATGTAAATAGAAGCCAAACAAAAGCTTCTGAGGCTGGTCATTGTCTGTTTTAATTTATTTAAACTTGCCTTTTTCTGCTGTGAGCTGAATCATGCTGCTTCTGCACCAGGAAGAAAGAGGCTACAGATTGGGAGGTACATATAGAAAGAATTTCTCTTGTAAATCACTTTTTTTTTTTTTTTGACCTGCAAACTCAAGAGTCTGAGCAGGACCACAGATGACTTTCATTGAGGAATTAAAAAACCCAAATAGAGAAGGGGGGAAGAAATATTGTAGAAGAATGGGTGGTGAGACATTATCAAAGTCCATCGGTAAAAGTCACCTTTATCTGAAACGGAAAGCAGGATGAAGGTGTTGGCCATCAGACAACCCTTTGTCTCTGCCACTTTTCAGAGGTGATGAATGCTTCTCGAAACTCCTGCTGAGCTTGAAGCATTTGAGAAGACAAGTCTGAAGGCAGGCGTAGAAGAGGGATTTCAAATGCATGGGTGCGCTTAAACTGTGATATTCTGCCGTGGAGGCATGAGTAGGCAGAAGCATCTCATCTAGTAGGTACTTAAATAACTTCTTTTCTTACTAATACTAGTCTGGTATTTTTAAATTACTATTTTGTACGTAAGGTAAAATCCTGATGTGACTGATAGACCGTGAGAGAAAATGCATTTATTTTTTTTTAAGCTTTCCTTGGTCTCTTTTGTACATCTGAAACTATGCAGAATTACTTGAGATTCCTCCTGTCCCGTCGTCTCCTCTATAGTCAGTCTCCTTTTTTCATTTATTTTTAGGAGACGACACTTTAGATGGTCACAGAGCTTTGGGAGAGGTAGGACTGTGTACTTCCAGGTGCATTAAACTGAGCTGGTGGAGTAATATAATCCTGGTTGGAAGTACCCCCCTAAAAAAAAATGTGTGCAAGCTCTCCTGTGGAAACCCAGATCTCTAAACCGAAGGAAATCTTATGGATTCTGAAGCCCAATTTGCTCTGAAGCTTTTTTTTTTGTTTAATTTGAAGCCTTTTTTTTATTATGCTTTGACAGCAGCTGCTCCTTCTGCTCAGAAAGAAGGGACGTGGCTTGGAGGGACCTTTTACTGTTATTATTGCTGGTTTAATGGCAGCAGTTTCAAAGTTAGGAGTGACGCTTGTCCTTTGAATTGCAGGAATCCTGCAGCGTCCTAGCTGTCTTTAGACCGAATATTTTGAAGAAGAGTGACACTTAATTTCTGTTGTGACTTTTGGAATACGTAAGGACGCACAGGAGGAACGTGTTAACCTTTATGGAAAGGGTCTGGTGACTCCTGCCTTCATCTGGGCTGTCAATTTTTGGGTGACACCTGAGGAAGTGTCTCAATATCCTGTCTGCTTTTTGTTTTATCCTGTATTTTTTTTTTAACCTGTTTGAAGATGAATTGGGTATTGTTTTTCCTAATACGGAGGTTCAGGTTTCACCCAGGGGAAAATAGAGGGGGTGGAGCGAATAAGTTGATGATGAAGCGATTGAGATTCGTGCAAACTTGAGGTAAATTGAGTTTTGCAGCCCTGCTGTTGCAGGCTTCTGAGGAAGGACCGATATTTTGGATCTTTTGATTTAAACCAGCGTAATGTTTTGAAATCAGTTGCATGAGGCTTGGATGAAGCTCTAAGTGAAAATACTGATTTTTTTTTAATTAATTAGGTGCTCTAAATGAAAATGCTGGGTTTTTATTTTTTTACTTTTTTTTTTAAAAAAGTTGAATCCTATTGAACTTAAGAGACTCTCTATTTTTACTAATTTTGTTGGTATTTAGATTCGTTGGGATGTGCACAGACTGTAGGTGTTCTTGCCGCTGACTCTCCAATGTAATTTCTACAGAACTAAATGAGATTTATTGTATGAGAGCTGGTAATCTATTAGAATGGTACTAATTGATGTCTATTCATCCTCATTTAAGCTGGATCTATCAAATTACTAGTTGTGAAAGGACAATATGGAGCGCAGTTGTGCTCAGCTACAAAACCAACTTGGGACTTCATGGGAAGGGATTAATACTGCCTTGTGTGGAAAACAGGAGGAAAGGAAAAAGCACTTTTTAATTTTATTCTTTATTTTTTTGGGCATTGAGCTGGGTGCTTTAGGATGCAGAATAATGTTAAATCCTGGGTTGACTGGAAGCTAAAGCCTCAGAGCCTCCTGCTACCACCCCTAAAAACTTATCTTTTGATATCCCTTTAATTCACAGTCGATTAATTTTTAATAGTGGACTGGGAGGGGGAAATCCTGTGTAACTTTCTGACCACTTTGGGCTGTGTGAAATGAGTTTGTTTATTGGTACTTGCCTGCTAATTTCTCATTTTTAAACAACAACCTCTCAATTTTGCTGTTGGGCAACAGCCTCTCTTTTAGCGCTTCAAGTGGAAAGTGCGATTAAAATTTCCTTGCCAAAGCCTGGTAATTTAATTTATTTTTTCACCCCATCTCATTCTTCTCATGAACGCTGCGCTGATGTCCTTTGGTTCCAGTTCTTTGTGCGCTTCGGTCGCTTGACAGAAAGCTGAAAAGGAGCTGTTTTACGCAAGGAAAGCGTTCTCAGCCCCTGGCTGTTTGTTGCTTACTCTTGGGGCAATAATTTGGATTGCTGTCGAGCCCTCTCTTGTGATTCCTTATGGGCCCGGCTCTGATTTCAAGTCTTACGAATGAAAATTCGCTAAAAGAATTAGCCGGGGGCTGTAGGTGCTTATAACAAGCCAAACCTTTAGGGAGACGTTTAAACGCAGGAGACTTTTCCACCAGCCCAGGAGAGGCTCACGTAACCTGCAGCTAGGGGTTTGCTAGCCTTCCCTTGCTAAAAATCCTTCTAAAAAAAGATTTTGGAGGCCATAAATCTGTGAATTAACCAGTCACTGGTTGCGTGCTGCCTTTCTTTTGCGCGCAGGTATGTTCATTTCTGCGTGTGTGGAAACCCCCAGGATTGCACAGCCACGAGGCTTTACATTATTTTGAAGAATGTGTATGTTTTTCCAAGTAGATCTTGGCTTACATGGCTATTGTGTGTTTTCATTTGGTCTTAATGAGTGTTAAACGACTTTTTAAAGGAAGGAAAATAAATGTTATTTGGAGAAAATAAAGTATTTTAGGTTTTGAATCTTGCTACATATGTGTTTCTTTGTTTTGTTCTCTCTTTAGTAATGAAACCCAGTAAGGAGAAGCTTGGAGAGGTTTAATTTTTAATTTATTTTTTTTCTTTTTTCAGCTCCTCACCTAGCCATTTGGATCCATCCTCAACGAGTGAAGGATACGGGGGCGGTGGAACAGCCTGCTCCTTGAGGGATGATGTTTGGTGCTCACTTCTCTCTTTACCTTTGCAGTTTACCAGCTCAAGGAGAGACCCCGCTTCCAAAGCAGGGGGTGGGAAGCCTGCACCCAGCCCGCTTGTCACCCAGCCTTGCAATCTGTGTCCCCCGGTGTCATTGCTGTCACCTGCTTTAACAGCAAGGACCTTGTCTTAAGGATCTTCAGTGTTTTGTGGCTGTGAGAGCTGCTCCGGTAGGAAAAGGCTGTTAGGTGCTGTACTTTTGTCTGCTGAGTCTGTTATTAATCCTTATCCGAGTGTTTTCATTCCAAAAGAATGAAAATAACTGGAAAATCACTGAGTGGTGTTATTAAGAAGATGCTGGGCGCCTTATTCTTCAGGATTGGCTCTGCTGTACCGACAAGGGTTCCAGCTGGTTGTCTTTTGGTTTAGCCCTCCAATTTGTCTTGAGACTGCTCGCTAACTGATTTTGATTGCCATTATTAATGCTAATGCTTGGGGTTTTTTTCCCTTTTTTTTTTCATTGCCTTTTTCTTTAGGAGCAATCTCCAAATTAGAGAGCTATGTGTCCCAGAGGTATGAGATGGCAGAAGCGCATACTGTTCCGATACTTTAATTTTCTTATAGCTGGTAGGTGTTTGGGGAAATCTTTACATTAGAAGTGGTGTTAAATATATGTTGAAAGGCAGGGCAGTGTTGTCTTGCTTGATTTTAGTGGAGTTCTAGACGGCAAGTGTTGCTTGTTAATGTCAAAGCGTACTTCAGGGGACGTGAGGATTTTGGAAGTGAATCGTCTTTGAAATGGGGGGGCAGGGTTGGAAGAGCCCGTTAGGAGGCTTGTCAGATTGATTTTGGTGAAAATATTATTTAATGCGGTTTTACTGAGTTGCAGGGAAATGTAAATGCTCAGAATTGTATTAAAAACTCATAAGCAGCTCTGTGAAATATCTGCATCCCCAATATAACAGCATAAAACCAGTGCCTAAAACCATGTGAAATGGCAGATTAGAAAGTAAAGGGAAAATGAGGATGTCTTAATTTTGCTGCTGTGGACCTTAAACACTACGTATGTGACTTCTTCGGTCCTTAAAGTCAATTTATGCACTACATTATGTTGATTATATATCTTATTTGACTTTCTGATAGATCTCGGTCTGTTAGCATGCCTGCTGCTTTTTGAATTTGAATAGTTGGTGGTGAAAGCGAAGCCGGATCGCTGAGCACAAAGCAAATCAGCTCTCTCCCTGGCTGAACTGATATTTAGCAAATTCTTTCTTACTGTGTTGTGTCAGGTCCTCGATGTCCCCCAGCGAAACGCAGGAGATGAAATTTTTACCTGTAACAAACAAGTGCACCACAGTAAGTGGCCCCTTTTATTAAAACAATATTTTTTCCTCCGTAGGAATCTTGAAGACGTCTATTAAAGTGCATCTTTACAAAATGAGGGTGACTTGCTTGTTAAAGAACTGACTGGAGAGGATAACAGGGAGAAGTGACTGTCAGTTGTTGGCGGATTGATTTGTCCAAATTGGGGGATAGTAAGGAGAAGCGGATCGATATTCAGATCTTATTTGTTGCTGAAGGCAGAGATCATTATTTTTATAGCAAAGAGATGAATGGACAGATGCTGCCTGATGTAAAAAAATAAAAGCTCATGCAGAGGTGCCCTTAGGTTCTAGGCTGTCAGGTACCTGTGCCTCAAAACGAGGACCTGATCGGTAATGAAACCTCAGTTATGCTGAAGAATAAAGCGACTGTGGTGTTGAAGTGCCTTAATTTGGGAGTTAAGGTGATTAAATAATTCATTTATACTCAGGTGGCTGTCCCAGGTTGGTGACAGAGCGTGACTTGATGGTGTCAAGTTGAAATGTTGGGAAATCTGTCTTGGGGTCACGATTAAACTCCGCTCCGAGGTTGCTGCTGAGTAGCTACGTGTCCCCTCAAATAATGATCCTCTCTGACAGACGAGTGTCCCATGGAGGAGCATGGGTCTGAGAGCAGACCCCTGCTGCTGCTGGGGACCTCCGAATCACGGGTGCCACCTGAAAAACCACACAGCAGCCCTGCTGCAGCTCTTGGAATTGGTGTTGAGGGTTAGCACAGGCTGAGAGGGGTTCAGGAATAACATATCGGGAGTGGGATTGGCTCAGTGGCAACACCGGAGAGGCTGGACCTCAACCAGAGTGAGCTTGCACTTTGTGTAGAACTACCAGAGTAAGCTCAGTGTTTAATAACTGTCAGTACTATGGCCTTAACTATAAATCACCAAGTAATTGATTTCAGGGTGCTAATGAAGTTTAGATTTATAGAGAAGTGCAGTTATGCCTAAAACGCACAGGTAGTAGCACGGGCACTGAATAAAAGCTAAATTGGATTTGTTTCCATTATTACACAGGGTAGGATAAGCCCATAAATTTATATTCATATAGGTGGTTTGGCTCTTAATTGCGTGACGAGTTTTGTGGAAGCTCTGCACTGAAGTACAACTTGAAAACCTGCTCAAAGTTGTGGATTTTGCCCAACTTTCAATTCCTGCACCTTCCGCCTGAAGTATCGCTGCTCTGCGTGGAAAACCGGAGACCAGATCCCAACTGTGCTTGCTCAAACCTTCCGGAGGTAGAGTCGGAATAGGAAACTGATTAACCTCCGATGTGAAATCCGGTTTCTCGGCAGGTTGCAGAGGGGACAGACAGGAGAGCCGTGGCTCCTCAGGCTGGCTGGGTGCTGGGACAGTGGGGTTTGCTGAAGGGGAGCTAAAAGAGAAGCAACAGACCTCTTCCAAGTTGGATTAAGAAGTGCCCTTAGCAAGTGTAACGAACCTCAAAAGAGATTTGGGGCTAAGCACGCGTAGAGGCTGAGAATACCTACGTACGTTTCGATGACTGACTTCGCTCTTTGCAGTCTTGAAGTGGCCTGAACGGTTTCCCCAAGGCAGCAGTGACAGCAGCAGTCTCGGGAGCATGAGTGGAAGTAATGAAGCAGTAATTAGCAATTAATAAAGTGTGGTGAAACTTATCATTAATAACTGCTGCACTGGCCTAGAGGCCTCGTGCTGGAGTGAAGTAGTCCCTTGGAAATCTACAACTCTGAAGCTTAATTATTGTAATTTCCTTTAGACACCATCTGCTCTTAAAGGCAACTTGTATGTTTATTTTCCCCCTGCCCCAAAGGCAGAGGAGAGGGAGGTTTTTAAGGACTCAGCTTCTGCGGCTTTTCACAGCAGAGGTGAAATTGCAGCTAGGATGAAGGCAGAGGGACCGAGATGGTCTTTGTGGCTGATGTGCCCTGCAGGGACTGGGAGGGAGGGTTCTGTTCAAAGAGCCAACGGGGTCTCAAACTTGTTAAAATACAGGATGAGTTGGGGGAAAATGTGAGCAGGACCTCCTCTGGAGTTAGTCTTGTTTCCAGAGGGAGGTTCAAGGTGAGCCCATCCTGTCTGTATGCTCTTCCCTCCTCAAGCCCTTCTGAGCAACGTTTGGATGAAGTTCTAGATACCGTGATACCGAAAGGCAAGGATTGGTATGTAACCTTGAGCCTGAAAGCCAGTCAGATGATGAAAACAAACAGCCAAACATCACCCACCTTCCCCTCGATGCCCACCGTGTTCATCGTTGATGGCAGGAGCTGAGAACAAGTCAGGAGAGTCAGGTTAGGCTGAATTTCTTTTTTTTTTTTTTCCGTTTGCTTTCAGCTGTAGGAATGCCCTATGGACTTGAGCAGAGCAAAACACTTCTCCAGCAGTGAAGGTGAGAAAATGGGACATGGGAATTTTGGAAGACGTCAGTGCAATTTTCAGATGTCACTCATTTCCACCGAAGGGTTTTATTAAGGATCCAATTTTGTCTTGTGTAAATCAGTTTTAATTAATAGAGCAGATGCACCAACAATGCATCTGGAGATGAAATGGAGGAGGATAGAAAAGAGGCAGCTGGTGCTGGTGGATGTAAATATTTGCTTTTTGGGAAGTGAAGCTCTGCAGTAACTTCAGAGACTCCATTTCAAATGCAGAAGCCTGTTTCTTTTGCCTGTCGAGATATATGGAGCAGAAAAAATTGACTGAACCATAATGCTTTGTTTGGCTCTAGCACATGTGATGTGAGAAGCGTAAGCTTTTGGAATAGGGCCAATGCATGAAATCTTGGCTCCTGCT
>NW_009728537.1:10699-12796 GCF_000703405.1 Apaloderma vittatum
ATTAAGGCCTGGCCTCTGCTGGTGCAAGATGCATTAATTTCAGAGCAGCTGTCTCTATACCGAGATGCGTTCCCAGGCCTCTGCAGTAAGGTCTTGAGATATAAGCGTGGACAAATTGGTCTAAATTTTGATCCAGCGTAGCGTGGTGATGCCACTTCAATAGGGCCTTGCTGGCAAACCAAGTGGAAGATGTACGTGTGTGCGTCTGAAAGCTGCAGCGAGGAGGTGTGAGCTGTGATCTCTGTGTGAAGCTGAGGGTTAAAAACAAAAAAAAAAAAAGCAAAGAATGCATAAAGGCTTCTCATGTTTTGATGGGACCCTCTGCAGTTCTGTGTTATTTTTTGAGGACTCTGCTTGAACTGCAGAACAGTCTTTCAGATCTTCCTCACTTTCGGTATTGGACTTTTCATGAAATCCTTGGCTGTTTGTGTTATCATTAAGACAGCTTTTGGGGGTTTTTCCTTTCTTTGGTTAGTGCCTGTAACTGTGAAGAATTTGCAAACACGAGCCTAGAAGTGCAAAGCACCACAGCAAATAGACCCTGTAAAAAGCAAACCAAATAACCCCTTTAAAACAAGCTGTGATTACGGAGCAGTGATGTTCACCCTGCAGCTGGCAGTGCTGGAGAAGGAAGACAGTAAGGAGGGCTTGACACAGACCACGTATTTTCTACTTAGTGAAGTGGACGGTGGGGAAAGATTCCTCTTGAGTAGGAAAAGCATCGTTGGGGCTTATTGCAAGCTTTCTGAGGATAAGACAGGTTTTCTTGCTCGGTGGCTTTGTTTGGAATAGTATGTCTGGATGCCTTGCACCCACCCTTGCGTGTGTATATGAGTGATAGTCTCATTTTTTTTGCCTCGATACCATAGCAGAAGGAGCACCTCAAAATCCGGCGCTACGGCTCAGAGGTGGGCTCAGTCTGGATCGGGGTCAAGCTCCTCTGTCCTTAAAATGTAAGGGAGGAAGCTTGCAGGTGTGAGTAGTGCTGCTGGCTGTGGGGATTGGGTTTTCCAGACCTGGGGAGCAGATTGCTACCCTGCTCGTACCGCGTTTGCGTTGTGTAGGGTCGCGCCTTGCTGTCTTGCTTCCGTTTCAGGGCTCTGTTGGCAGTTAGTTAATACCTTACTCTGGTTCCTGTTGTCATTGTCCTGTTTGCCTTCATCCTTCATCCTTAACTGACCTTGGCGAGCAGCAGGCATCTTGAAGGTGATGATGAAGATGTAATGGCTCGGAAGAGGCAGCGGGGACCACTGGCAGGGAAAGATTTGTCAGGTGCTCGGTCTCGCAGGTGAAGCAGCTGAGGTCTTGCAGAAGGGTGATCTGTTTGAAGGTGCGTCGGGCAGGGTCACCAGGACATCATGGGTCTTAATTTGGTGTTGCAAAGGGATTTTCCACTCGAGCTTCAGGCAAGTAGGCAGTTATTTCTTGGTGTTTTATAAGCGATTAGAATCTCCTTTGCTTTTTTTGTCATTGCCAGATGTTGAGTTGGCAGCTGACGAGCCTGCTGGTCTTGCTTCTGTCTCCTCCATGTCACACATGCTATCCTCGTCACAGACTTCTCCATCCCGTTGTTTCTTATGGAAAAAGCTGAATTCTGAACAGTTGTGCTTTTGAGATCGTGTCCTTGGCAGGTAACAGGATCCGCCACTGTGAGTGATGTGTCACTCTGATTGTGTCATTGAGGTGTTCCTTTCTCGTCTTGGCCTTTTGTCTGAGTTGATCTGCTCGATTTCTGTGCTCCCTGAGTTCATTCGTGGTGAAAAGTAGGTACCTTTTCCTGAGTTCATGCTGATAACATGTTTAGTTCATGATTATTCTGGGGTGGGGTTTGTCTCTTATGTTGTTAACGCTGCTTGTTGCAGAGTCTGGTGCTTGGTCAGAACAAGGGATTTGTCTTAACGCACAACTACCTGAGCTGTCGCCACAGGCACCATAAATCAGCACCGTAAATTGCTCAGGGCTCAGTCTGTGCTGTAGCTGACTGTAAAATAGGAGGCAAACCTGTTGTCAAACCCGTGGGGTAACCTTGCTCTGCAGGGGCAAGAGGGAGCTTTGGAGGAAATACATAGAATCGTAGAATGGCATCAGTTGGAAGGG
>NW_009728538.1:0-322 GCF_000703405.1 Apaloderma vittatum
ACGGCACCGTTCAGGGGGGCACGTCCCTGGAGGAGAGATCCCCGTGCACCAGCGCTCACTAAAGCAGACCCGCTGTGTAACTGCTCCAGTTAGAGAGTCTGTTCCGCGGGTCAATGGGTGCGGATCCGGAGGTGTTGGTGTCTCTGCGGAGTCGTGTGTGGGTGTCGGTGTGTGTGTGTACATGGATGTGTGTGTGCACGTGTGTGCATGTACATGTATGGATATGTGTGTGTAGGGGGCCGGTTAGCTCGGCGGTTTGAGCGCGGTGCTGGCAACAATGACAACACCGAGGTCGCGGGGTTGATTCCCGGTCGGTCCCCCT
>NW_009728538.1:488-1441 GCF_000703405.1 Apaloderma vittatum
CACAGAGTCACTGAGTGCTGGGGGCTGCGAGGGACCTTGACAGAGCATCCAGCCCGACCCCCCTGCCCAGGCAGCATCACCCAGAGTAGCTCACACAGGTGTGTGTACGTATGGATATACAGATATATGGATACATGTGTCTGTGTATGTACACATATATATCTTTACATATACATATGTATATATATTTATATGTTTATATGTATGTATATGTATGCATACACAGATATGTTTATATGTATATATGTGTACGTGTATATGTATATACATTTTTACGTGTATGTGTATATGTATGTGTACGTGTGTGTATGTAGGTATATGTGTATATGTACATATATGTACATGTATATATGTGTGTGTATGTGATAAAGCTGCTGTTAAGGCTTTGTCAAAGCTAACAGCGTCTTGTCCTAACAGTAAAGAGGAAGGAAGAAAAGCCCTTTATTTACAAAAACAAACAACAGAAACAATTCTAAAGTGCCATAGGAATTTAATCCAGAACTGAGGCATTGTCTTTAAGGCAGTAAGATCTCTGCTAGGCTGGAAGGTGACGGGGCGGTTCCCTGCACTCAGGGTTTAGACAAACAGCTGCCAGCATCCTCGGTTTCTCCTTTTTTTTTCATATTTGTTGTTTCCCCAGATGCTTTGGAGATGAGAAACAAGAAATCATCCAGAAGTGTTGTCAGCAGTCGGGTCAGATATTTTGTCCATTTAGGGTTCTGGACGAACAATTTTCTGAAACAGAAAGTCAGAGCAGTGAGTGAGAAGCACGCAAGAGGCCCCCAGAAGTTGAGGGGGGTCCCAGAGGCTGAGGTGGGTCCCAGAGGCCAGAGCCTTTCTTGCTGCCACCTGGGAGTTTTCTTTCGTCCTGTTTCTGTTCCTAACCTCACACCGGCGCTTGCTCCATGGGGAGGGGGGGCAGCACCTGTGAATTCTGGCCAACAAAAACTGCA
>NW_009728538.1:1477-1685 GCF_000703405.1 Apaloderma vittatum
GGGCAACCGCGCCCGAGGCCAAGGGGGGCCTGAGTCAAGGTCTCTGAGTGCTCTTTGTCCAGAATGGGGTACAAGGCTGCCCTGTCACAGACATTCATGACAATAATAGAAGGAGCGAGTTACCAGCAGACTGACGAGGGCCCGTACGTGCTCGGGAGAGAGCCCGTCGATGCATTCCTTCAGCGCGGCCAGAGCAGCTCCGGTCACG